>NC_136261.1:438189112-438336612 GCF_964187855.1 Myxine glutinosa | reverse complement strand
AACATCGAGGCTTGTGTAAGAGCTAACATTAATGACAAAAAAAACCGGACACATAAGACAAAATAAAGGGAGCGGGAGACACGATGGGGAGAGAGGGGGAAGCACACAAGTTCAACATTTGAGAGCAGGGAGATCGGGAGATCTGTGGGAGGGAAAGGGCTTGGGGGGAGGAGGCATGGGAAGGGGGTGGTGGGTGGGAGAGGTAAAAAAAAAAAACATATGGATACAGCTTGGACTTCCAGGAAAGAAGTCGGTATTTCACAAAAGTGGATCTGGGTTGAATTAACAGGCGTAGAAAAGATCAAGGTTTTGGATGGGGAACATGAGAGATGGTGGTGAACAGCTGTTTTAACCTTTAGATGCAGTGGTAAAAGAAAGTTTTGCATCTAGAAGCAGGTAATTAGTGACCCTGAGTTGTCAGGCTTGTAGTGTTGCAAAAAAGAAAAATCAAAAGTAAATGTAATTATCTTTTTATAATAATTTGATGTGTATTCTTTTAATATTTAACGAATTAAAAAAAAAAATTCTCCACCCTCCAATGCATTCCCGGGTCTTTTAGACCGGCGTGATTTTTGTTTCCCTATAACTTTGTTATAAAACATTTACATGCATGACCTTCCATATATGCTTCAAATAAAGGGAAATACATATTTCTCTGTTTGTTTTATTTTTTTTGGTCTTTCAGGACTGTTATCATGTTTTATCAAAAAATTTGCGTTTATCCAGAAGTGGGTACTTTTTGACCTGGGCTAAGAATGATTGTTTTATCACTTTACATGATTGTTTACTATAACATTACATTTTTACCCATGACCTTTGATGTGCTGAGAGTAAAGGGTATTACATATTCCTTTGTGTGTATTTTTTTTTTTTTACTTGACAGGAACCCTGTGAGTAGATAGAAAATGCAGGTTCTGGGACAGAGCTGCCAATTAATTAATTATTCTCCCATTTTCCCATTTCCCTATTTTCCCATTTTCACGATTTTCATGATTTTTCTATAAATTCCCAAAAGATAATTTTCCAAAATAATTTTCGAAAAAAATAATGAAATAAAAAAAAATCCAAATTTTCGATTTTCTCGATTTTCCATGATTTCACAATTTTCCGAATTTTTTCCAAATAAATTAAATAATTCGAAAAATTATAATTTTCCAAAAAGTTAAATGATGACGCGAAGACCGACCAGATCCAGACCGACCGACCGACCAGATTAGTTAAGTGGATCCTAGGGCAACGTTAAAACAGTTTTTTGTTGAAGTATATAAAATGAATGAGCAACAAGACAGAATATTTCAATACATATTTAACGTGATTAAATGTTTGGTTAAGAAAATTTTAATATGTATACACAATGCAAATAGGGATAACACACAGACCGGATAATTAAACGCGAAATATTTTAAAAACCTATATAGAATAAAAGATTTTTTACCCGTTTGGGAAAGTAAGATAAAATTTAATAATCATAGGAATCTCCCAAATTCATTAAGATGCCTAATAGTTGGTTCAAGCGGGTGTGGGAAAACCTCTTTGCTTTTAAAGATGCTCCTTACTCCAAACTTTTTAGATTATGAAAATTTAATAATTTTCAGAAAGTCAAGTTTCCAGCTAGAGTATCAACTACTACCACAAGGTTTTAAAGCGGGTCTTCAAAAAGAAGATATAATCGGTTTATTTAAACTTCAACACAAACTAAATGAGTACAAGATTGAAGATATAATACAACTATTTTGTGATAATCCACAAAAAGTCAAAAAGAAATCAAAACCCACATCACCTACAACCATAACTTGTATTCTCAGTGATAATACAGATGATATACCTTTACCCCAAGATTTAGATGAAACAAAAAAGAACTTCGTTATCTTTGATGATTGTGTTAATGAGAGAAACCAAACGGTTATGGACTGGTACTATTCAAGGGGACGACATTCTTCTTGTAATTGTATTTATCTCAGTCAATCATACTTTCAACTCCCCCGCCGCTCAATAAGAAATAATGCTAATACTTTTATTTTATTCAAACTAAATTCAATATATATAAATAATTTTTGGAGAGATAATTGTTCTACATCATGTAGTAAAAAGGAATTTTGAGGGGTATATGAAACATATGGTTGAAAAATATAAATATATTGTTGTTAAAGAAGATGATATAATAACGAATAATTTTTTTGTATAAATACAATGAACGTTGAAGAACGAGCAAGAAAATTTAAGGAATATAGTCAATTTGTTTCAAACGTTGTTAAACAACATGAAGAGATAAAAAAAGAAACGGAGACAGAAACTATCAGGTGAAGAATTATTTGAAAGAAAACAAGAGAAGTTTTTTAAACCTCTTTTAAAACCTTCCGAACAAAAAGCGGTTTCATTTCAAGTTCCTGCGATAGAATATACCCCCCAAAAAATTCAATTTCTGCGTGATTTCAGTCAAATGACGAAACAAGAACTTGAAAACATAGGAGCATCAAAATCTGATGATGAAGAATCATTCTGACATCTTGAGATAAATCAACCTCCTGATTATGTTGTGTAAGCTCTTCAAAACAATGAATATTCAATGGAGACAAAAACCAAAGCGGGTCTCATTCCAACAGAAGAACCCGCACAGTGTTATCTTGTTAAAGAAAAGGTATTTATATTTAATGATAAATTGGCATTCTTAAGTTCTGACCTGCCACCCATTAAATTAACCCCCTAGATTAATGTTTCTTCTCACAAAAGATGGGTATACTAATTCAAAATATTTTGATGAACCGCTTGCTATGGAAAATGAGGAAGATAAGGTATATATTGATGTACTAAACTCGTTTGATTATAGAGATTCTCTTGCTGGTAAAAGTAAGAAGAATGAGAAGGAAAACGATATTGTTAATAATAATAATAATAATAATTCATTTATTTTGTATAGCGCTTTTCCAGAAGCCCAAAGGCGCTTTGACAGAGTGGCAAACATAATGCATAACAATACATGAAAACAACAATTTCAAAAAAGACAAGAATCAATAGGGAAATATTTAAAGCAAAAGGAGGGAGAAGGAGAAGAGATAGTCAGGGGTTAAATGCTGTGGGTTGAATGTTGAATGCAGTGTTGAACAGGTGGGTCTTTAGTGATGTTTTGAATGTGGTGAGTGAGGAGGAGTCTCTGATGGTGTGAGGTAGTGAGTTCCAGAGGGTGGGCGCAGCGATGGAGAAGGCCCTGTCCCCCCAGGATCTGAATTTGGTCTGGATGGAGGGGGTCAGGAGGTTTGTACCAGCAGAGCGGAGGTTGCGGGTGGGAGTGTGTCTGGAGAGGAGGTCAGCCAGGTAGGATGGGGCCAGGTTATGGAGGGCTTTGTATGTCAAGAGGAGGATTTTGTACTGGATTCTCTGGGGGATGGGGAGCCAGTGAAGCTTGTAAAGGACGGGGGTGATGTGGTCACGGGTCCGGGAATGGGTGAGTAGACGGGCAGCGGAGTTCTGAATGTATTGGAGTTTATTGGTGATTTTTGAGGGTGAACCATAGAGGAGGCTATTGCAGTAGTCCAGACGGGAGGTGATGAAGGCGTGGATGAGGGTTTCTGCAGCCGTGGAGGAGAGGGATGAGCGGAGACGGGCAATGTTTTTCAGGTGAAAGAAGGCTGACTTTGTGATCTGTTTAGTGTATTTGTCGAAGGAAAGGGTTTGGTCAAAGATGACGCCAAGATTCCAGATGTGAGGGGAGGTGGATACTGGGATACCGTCGATGTTGAGGGCAAAGTTATGGGTGGATTTTGTGAGCGTTTTTGGGCCAATGATGATTATTTCAGATTTATCACAGTTAAGCTTGAGGAAGTTGATTTGAAGCCAGGATTTTATTTCAGTGATGCAGTTTGTCAGGATAGAGTGGGTGTCGGTGGAGACGAACTTGGTGGAGATGAAAAGCTGGATGTCATCGGCGAAGCAGTGGAATTGGAGACCATGACGGCGGATTAAGTGACCGAGCGGGGACAGGTAAAGGATGAAGAGGAGGGGGCCAAGAACTGAACCTTGGGGGACACCTTGGGGGAGGGGAGCAGTGGGGGATTTGCAGTTATTGATGGAGATGAACTGGCATCTGTCATAGAGGTATGATTTAATCCAAGAGAGGGCAGTGCCGGTAACGTTAAGGTGGATTCAAGTCGGGTGAGGAGGATAGTGTGATCGATGGTGTCAAAGGCAGCGCTGAGGTCGAGGAGGACGAGAATGTTGAGGTTGCCAGCGTCAGAGGAGAGGAGAAGGTCGTTGGTGATTTTGAGGAGAGCAGTTTCAGTACTGTGGTTGGACCGGAATCCGGATTGGAATGTTTCATACAGGTTATTGGCAGAGAGATGATGTTTGAGTTGAGTGGCTACAGCGCGTTCCAAAACTTTTGACAGAAAGGGTAGGTTGGAGATGGGTCTGAAGTTGTTTAGGGTGTCAGGGTTTAGACCAGGTTTTTTTAGAATGGGGGTAACAGCAGCAATTTTGAGGGAAGGTGGGACGATGCCTGTAGACAGGGAGGAGTTTATTGTTGCAATGATAAGTGGAGAGAGAGCAGGGAGGGAGGCTTTGACAAAGCTGGAGGGGATGGGGTCAAGAGTGCAGGTGGCAGTTTTCATTCCTATGAGGAGTTCAGAGAGGTCAGTAGGGGAGATTGGGGAGAACCGAGACAGGGGATGGCAGGACAAGGGGGGGCAGGTGGTTGGAGGGGGAGCGGGTGCGGCGGTGGTCAAGCTGTTGTAGATGTTGTCAATTTTGCGTTGGAAGAAAGAGAGGAAGGAGATGCAGTTGTCTACTGTGAATGACTGGGTGGTGGTGTTCAGGGGGCGGAGGAGTTTGTTTATTGTCGAGAAGAGTGCTTTTGGGTTTCCGGAGCCAGAGTGGATAATTTGAGAGTAGTAGGCAGAGCGGGCGCGGGAGAGGGCATCTTTGTAGTGTTGTAGGTGGTCCTTGTAGGCTTGGGAGTGAACTGTGAGACCCGTTTTATTGCGGAGTCTTTCAAGTTGGCGAGCACGAGTTTTCATCAGGTGGAGTTCAGGGGTAAACCAGGGAGCAGAATGGGTGAAAGAAACTGTTTTGGTTTTTACAGGCGCAAGCTGGTCAAGGCAGGAGGAGAGAGTGTGGTTGTAGTAGTCAGTGAGGTCAGAAGGGGTGTGGAGGTCAATGAAGGGAGAAGTGGACATTTTTTCAGAGAGGGTGGATGAGAATGAGGTAGGTGAAAGAGCGTTTAGCTTACGGAAGTTGATTGTGCGATAATGCCTTGGTGTTGGGGCGGGGATGTTGATGGTCAGAGTGATGGCTAAGTGGTCAGAGAGGGTGAGGTCAGAGCCATAGAGATGGTGCAAATTTAATCCAGTGGAGCAGACAAGGTCCAAAATGTGACCACGGATATGGGTAGGAAAGTCGACATGTTGAGTGAGGTTAAAGCAGGTGAGTAAATCAGTGAAGTCAGTGGTTATTGTGGAGTCAGTGGAGTCCATGTGGATATTGAAATCACCAAGGAGGAGGATTGAGGGGGAGAGGGAACATAGCTGGGTCAGAAAGTAGGAGAAGTCAGACAGGAATGATGGGTGTGGTTTGGGAGGGCGGTAGACGACAGCCATGACTGACTGCGTGCGACCAGAGAGTTTTAAAGCTCTCTGGGAGCATCTGGGAGCATTAATACTTTAAGTAAGCTTGGTTTGGGTGTTAGTTTTCTTCCAAATGACTCATCACAATTAGTTAATAGACTGTTATTGTTGTTGAATAGTAATGAGGCGGGAAACAACAATTGTTTTAATGAAGCAACAGCCATTCTAGATCAGTTGATGAATATGAAAATAATTAACAAATGTCAATACAACGATATTTTATCACATATATAAAATAGGAAGCACAGTACGTATTTTCAATTTTAGAAAGAGTAATTCTACAGAATCATTCCAATACCCGCTACAACTTGATCCCACAAAAGAATATGAAGCGGTGTTAGTGTCTATGGAAACTTATAATACATTGTTTAATATCACAGAAAAAATAACAAGTTTAGTTATAATCCAGGGGGTGGATATAAAACTATAGAAGTTACGCCCAGAGCTTACGAGATTTCTAAAATATCTTCTGAAATTGAACGTCTTATGAAAGAACAGGGAGATGAACCCAAAAATATTGTTATATATATTCAAAAACACACATCAAAATCAACTATTAGACTTAAAAATAATTGTAAAATCGATTTCACGATTAATGATTCATTCCGAGAAATATTAGGTTTCTCTGCAAAAAAGATTGCAGATAATAAGTCGTTTTACAGCAATAATGTCATTCAAATATCCACAGGTATAAATTCGGTATTGATTAACTGTGATTTGATTGATGGTGCTTATAACGATGGGATAAAAACAAATACAATATTTTCATTCAGTGCTTACTCAACCCCAGTAGGTTATAAATTCAATATGGAACCAAAGAATCTTGGCTATTTACCCATGTCAGGAAAAAACATTAATAAAGTAAATTTTAGGATAACCGATCAACATAATCATATGATTTCTTTCAATGATGAAATTATATCAATCAGAATTCACCTACGTGAAGTTTTTCAAAAAATAAAAAACCAGTTAATGAGATAAAGAATATAAAACTATTAATACATGAACATCCAACTGGTTTTTTTGGAATGTCATTTTAACACGAGTGATCAATATAAAAAGAAAACATTCAAGGATTTGACATTTGGAAAAATAGGTCTTATATTTACTCGGGGTGAAAAAAGGGGAGTTTTGTTAATATTGAGCGGGGAGTTTTTAATTCCATCAAAATTTTCAATATAGCATAAATTATATTTTGAAAAATTATTTTGGCCGGATACTAATTATTGTCGATTAGAACAAAAAATAAAAAGGACAAAATTGAAAAAATTTAATCTAAAATGTGAACAAGTTTTTTATTCTATTTAGAATAAAAACACCATGGTTGTTGTACGAAAACAAGAGTTGAGAAAATATAAAATAATTACAAAAGATGCTGTTAAAACAGCCGGAGATGGGATTGGGGATGGTATGTACCTTTCACCGTACTATAAGGGTGAAGGTATGTTTCTTGGGAGAGGATACTATAAACCTAAGAGACAAATGGGCATAGGACATCAATTTAAAAATAAAGGAGATGGGATAATTGATACTCTAATGGGTATTGTGGTTCAACTATTCTTAAACATAAAGACCTAATTGGTTCAACCGCTTCTGCCATGGGAAATGTAGCGGATGCTGTAAAGAGTATAAAAGATGCTCAAAAGGAGTCTCATAAATTACAAGCAATCAAAGAAATTAAAAAGGTAAATCTTCACTCACTCCGCAAGAAAAAGAAAAACTAATTAAAATTTTTGGATCAGGTTTTCAAAAGTTTTAAATATTTTTTATTATTCTTAAATATAATAAATTTATTTATTATATTTTTTTGGTATGTTTTTTTTATTGCTATATAAAAAGATATGGGAGCAATTGACAGTATTTATGATTTGAATGATCCGATTATCATTGCCAACTCTACTAGAAAAGAAGATTATTTTAAAGTAAATGCTATAACGGGAACAGATTGGAATACGAATGGAAAAAAAGTTTTGAGATAAATAACCAACAAACTTACTTGAATCTAGTCGATAGTTTCTTGTTGTGTAAATTTAAGTTCACTAAGACTGCAGCTAACACAAACGTGACATTTGTAAATGATTTCTTCTGGAAAATGTTTGATATTATTCGTTTGTTTATTGGAACGCAAGAAGTGGAAGTGGTTGATTATGTCTCTGCTGCAGCTGAAATGATGAAATTCACGCTGTATTCCTTCAGTGTGAAATGGGGTAAGGGGTCTGCTGAAGGTTTTATTGCTGATATGACAACGGGAAAAGACGATGACCACGGTTATAAGCAAAGGAAGGCAATGTATAATGCTGATACAGAAGCTTTCCCTTCTTTCCCTTCCCTTCTACTTCTTTCTACTTCTAATTTCTACTTTCTTCTTCTTTCTACTATAATCTTTCCCTTCTACTACTCCTGGTCGCATTGCTCTGGTTGTAGTACCTACAAAACGAATCATAGGGTGTTTTAAAAAAAAACTTACAATCTTTTCATTTTTACTTTTCAAGAGTTTAGATTTATGAAAGTTCTTTCATGAAGCAGATTTACCCACAAGATTAATAATAATAATTGTCATTTATGTGTGTAGAATATCAGTTAGTATCTCATCTTGTTTCACAACAATATATTTATATTTTCCAATCGTGTGTTTCATATAATTTTCACATTCCTTCTTACTACATAATGTCGAACAATTATCTCTCCAAAAATTATTTGTATCTATTGAATTCAACTTAAATAAAATAAAAGTATAAGCATTGTTTATTATTGAGCGCTGAGAAAGTTGAAAATAAGACTGACTAAGATAAATACAATTACAAGAAGAATGTCTCCCTCTTGTATAGTAGCTATCCATTACTGTTTGGTTTCTCTCATCAACACAATCATCAAAGATAACGAGGTTCTTTTTTGATTTATCTAAATCTTGGGGTGAAGGTATATCATCCGTATTATCACTGAGAATACAAGTTATGGGTTTTGCTTTCGGTTTTGATTTCTGTGTATCACAAAATAATTGCATTATATCTTCAATATTATAATCATTTAGTTTGTTTTGAAGTTTAAATAAACCGATAATGTCTTCCTTTTTAAGACCCGCATTAAAACCCTGTGAGAGTAGTTGATACTCAGGTTGAAAACTTGACTTCGTAAAAATTATTAAATTATTATAATCTAAAAAATTAGGACGAAGGAGCATCTTTAAAAGCAAACAGGTTTTTCCGCATCCGCTTGAACCAACTATTAGACATCTCAATGAATTTGGTATATTTTTATGGTTATTAAATTTTATCTTATTTTCCCAAACGGGTAAAAAATCATTCATTTATATATTTGGAAAACAAGTCATCTAACTTTTTTTGAGCATTTTTAGAAACTCTATATTTTATCCTGAGTTCAGGTTTAATTTCAAAATAATTCATTATTTTATTTATATAGTATCTTGTTTTAACATTTCCATTAAAATTATTTTGAATAATAAATATCATTAAACCCTTATACATTTCCTCAATACAAATAGTCTCTTCCCTTGTAAGAAATGGTGTATTATCATCATAATGCTTAACATTCATCTCTCTTATTAATCTTGTAAAGTAATTCATTTTTATTTCTAATTTAAAAGAGTTATATATTTTTATATATTTTTTATTATCATGAATTAAAATTAAATCAAAGAAAATACATTGTTTATATGAACCCTCATTATTAAGCCCTATTCTACCACAACGGCAGCAGATTTCTAAATTATCATATGGAGAGTCTGAAAATTCGAAATCTCCTTCAGAATTTATCAGTCTTAAACAGTAAATTTTTACTAAAACTAAACGCAAGTTTATTAGTTAATAAATACAATGTTTCAAAGCACAAAAGACAAATTTCAATCAATCTCTACTTCGGTGGAAGATATAGAAAAATATGTCAAATATGTTCAATTGAACAAAGATAAATATGGAAATTTTTGAGTAAAACCAGTTATGGAAAATAATATGAGCCCCTCTATTTCATTTAAAGGAAGAGCTCTAACTATACCTGGAAAGACATCCATTAAAGTAAATCTAACAAAAGTTTCTCCTCTACTCCTGGCAATTTATTCAAAGCTTGAAAAAGTGATTGACCGCGATACTTTGAAAAAGAATGACAAGACCATCAACAATACTCGTGGAGAAATTTGTATTTACTTTAATAATCCAAAGGGTGTAGATCTAAGTAAAATGAATGATGTTAATATTTCTGGTGAAATGTCATTTCGTTCTATCATAATTAGAGATTATTTTAAGATAACTTTCGATATTAAAAATGCAGTGATTGAATCCGTTAATGAAAGAAAGTATATTGGTATCGATGGAAAGGTTTTTTTCTGCTAATTAAATATGAGTCATTACAGCAGTGAAGATTTTACTATTTCATTGAACTCGGACGATAGTGATGATAGTATTTCATTGAACTCGGATGATGGTGATGATAGTATTTCATTGAACTCAGATGATAGTTATGATACTAATAGTTTGTGCTCAAATGATAGTTATGAGAGTAGCTTTGTTGATGACTCCAAGTATGATTCTGAGTATTCATGTGATAGTTATGACTCAGATGATTCTGAGTGAAAAAGTGTTTCAGTTTAAGCACATCAATATACAGTCAAGTGAAAAAGTAAGTACACCCCATGTAAAGTTTTGACTTTTTCAACATATTTCAACACACAGCTATTTGATCTTCATTTCAACAATATTGATAGATAAAGGTGATATAATATGACAAATATCATGAAACATTTACATTTTGTAGTCCATTGTATAATTTAAATAAACATAAATGCAAATTTCGCATGTGGAAAAAGTAAGTACACCCCTACATTTATCACTACTTCAAATACCTAAAGTTAGAATCAGGTGCACCAGCTCAGGTGCAAATGATTAAAACATCATTAGAGAGGATCTTGGAGGAACCTGTCTTATTAAACCTCAGACATTTAGTTTGGTTTGCTCTTTGTTGTTGAAGTGTGCGGTGTCACCATGCCTAGATCAAAAGAGCTCTCTGAGGCCTTCAGAAAGAAGGTTATAGATGCCTACGAGTCTGGGACGGGATTTAAAAAGATATCCGAACAATTTGAAATCAATTATTCGACTGTACGGAAGATCATCTACAAGTGGAGAAGATTCCAAACAACTGCCAACTTGTTCAGGCCATGCCGCCCCAGCAAGTTCAGCCCGAGAGCAGACCGCAAGATGCTGAAAGAAGTCTCTAAGAACCCCAGAATGTCATCACGGGACCTACAGGTAACTCTTGCAACTGTTGATGTCAAAGTACACGAGTCTACCATTAGAAAGAGGCTGCACAAATTTGATCTACATGGGAGGTGTGCCAGGACGAAACCTTTGCTGTCCAGAAAGAAGATCAGGGCAAAACTAAAGTTTGCCATTGAACACCGAGGCAAAGACCAGAACTTCTGGAACAATGTGCTCTGGAGAGATGAGTCAAAGGTAGAGCTATTTGGCCACAGTACCAGAAGGCATGTTTGGCAAAAACCAAAGACAGCATTTGACCACAAGAACCTGATACCAAATGTAAAGCATGGTGGTGGAAATATTATGGTTTGGGGCAGCTTTGCTGCATCAGGGCCTGGGCAGCTCACCATCATAGAATCCACTTATGAATTCTTCATTGTACCAAAGGGTGCTTGAGGATAATGTGAGGCCATCTGTCGGAAAGTTGAAGCTCAACCGAGGTTGGACCTTGCAACATGACAATGACCCTAAACATACCAGTAAATCCACCAAGGAATGGCTGAAAAGAAAGAAATGGAGGGTTCTGGAATGGCCAAGTCAAAGCCTGGATCTAAATCCCATCGAGATTTTGTGGGGGGATTTGAAACGAGCTGTGCATGCAAGAAACCCCTCAAACATTGCACAGCTGAAATAATTCTGCATGGAGGAGTGGGCAAAAAATTCTCCCAGTCGATGTCAGAGACTGGTAGACAGTTATAAGAAATGCCTACTTGAGGTTGTTTCTGCCAAAGGGGGCAATAACACCTATTGGAGCCAAGGGTGTACTTACTTTTTCCACATGCGAAATTTGCATTTATGTTTATTTAAATTATACAATGGACTACAAAATGTAAATGTTTCATGATATTTGTTATATTATAACCACCTTTACCTGTCAACATGAAATGAAGATCAAATAGCTGTATGTTGAAATATGTTGAAAAGGTCAAAACTTTACATGGGGTGTACTTACTTTTTCACGTGACTGTATATAAAACGGAACTGTAAAGCTCAAAAGTATTTTATTTTAAGCACAGCGATATATATAAAACACCACGTTTTCTCACGCTATAAATATGGTTTATTGTGATACTTGCGAGAAGGAAGTAAAATATTATAAAGAACATATTCTCAATGCAAAACATACATACAACATTCTAAACAAACTTTCCCCTCTTCCACCTAAAACAAAATATTGTAACGTCTGTAAAACAACCATCCTCAAGAAGGGGTTTAAAGCCCATCTTAAAACAAACAAACACTTGTCCAAATTGTTTACTTTTAAGAATACTGATGGTGCTTTCAAAAATCATATCAGAATACACATATTTGACTTTCATCCTCCTGGCCCCAACTCAATTGTTGAGGCTGTGGATATCATCAAACCCTCTGTGAAAGATTTTATTGAAAAGACTCTTATTGAGTTGAAATCAATCAAGTTCTATATGGGTATTAAAATGAAAATCTCAAAAGAAGATCCATTCACTGGTGATATTTTCACTGATACAGCTTACATGAGAACAGACACACACGTTATAACAACATACAATCAGGTCAATCCCGTTTATGATCAACTGATCAAGCAAGAACAAGAACTTGAGCATATTATTACTGGAAGTGGTTTCAATATTGATGGAATCCTGTTTATTGATATCCACGTTCTTAAATCTGACCCTCTTCACTCTGATTCATATATTGATCTACCTCCTGTGATTAAAAATAAAAAAGCTGTTATTAATCTATCTATAATTCCAGTAATCTCTGTTTGTACGTTTGTACGTTTGTACGTTTGTACGTCTGTTTGTCTGTGACCGCTGTTTCTCGACAACCACGGGTCCGATATACTTTAAACTTGCCAGGTATATTGCTGGGGACCCGAGGATGTGCCTTTTCAAGGTTTCATATTAATCGGACAAGTACTTACCGAGCTATGGCGATTTAGCCGTTCGCCGTTCGCTTTGGCGTTGCGAATGGACCAAACCATTCATGTAAATAGAGGGGGGGGGGGGGGTTCTGTGGTCGTTCGCTTTGGCTTTGCGAATGGACCAAACCATTCATGTAAATAGAGGGGGGGGTTCTGTGGTCGTTGCGAATGGACCAAACCATTCACATCGAATCATCGAATCACATCGAATGGACCAAACCGTTCGCTTTGGACCAAACCATTGCATGTAAATAGAGGGGGGGGGGGGGTTCTGTGGTCGTTGCGAATGGACCAAACCATTCATGTTTTTTTTTTTTTTTTTTTTGGCAAGGAACGGGCACCCACGTACGGGCACGTCCTAGCTTATATATAGTACGGGCATGCCCTAGTATTAAGAATAAGGATAATAAATGTTTCCTCTGGTCTATCCTAGCTCATCTTCATCCATCCAACCATCATGTTGAACGAGTCTCCCACTATAATAAATTTGAGCGTGAACTGGATGTCTCTGATCTTGATTTCCCTATGACACTTAATGGCATCTCAAAATTTGAGAAGAAGAATAATATATCCGTTAACGTTTACGGATTGACTGAGAAAAATAAAGTACAGATTCTGAAACTCACTGATGATCATAAGTCTTGTCATGTTAACCTCCTATCATTTAACTCTGATGAGAAATCACATTATGCATACATCAAAGATCTTTCTAAATTGGTGCGCACACAAGTTATGAGTGGAGGGAGTAAAGCATACGTTTGTGAACGGTGTCTTAACTCCTTCGACTCACAAGATAGGTTAGATAAACATATTGCAGATTGTAGTGAACATGCATCAACAGTAATTAACATGCCGAAGAAAGGATCAAAAATTTCATTCAAGGATGAGAAAAAACATAAAAACATCCATTTGTCATATACGCTGATTTTTTTTTTTTTTTGGATACTGAATCGAGGCTCGTGAAAGTGCTGACATTTACTTCACAAACAAATCAACCAGCCAAACAAAATATATAAAAAGAGAGAGCAGAAGACAAGAGAAGGGGAAGCACACAAACACTTGAGAGCACACAACATTTAAGAACAGGGAGATGTGTGGGAGGGAGAGGGCTTGGGGGGAGGAGGCGTTGTAAGGGGGGGGGGGGGTTGGCAGAAGTATAAAACACAAGGACACCAAGGATTTCCAGGACAGAAGTTGGTATTTCAAAAAAGTGGAATTGGGGGTGAAATTAGCGAGAATAGAAAAGATCAAGGTTTTGGATGGGGGAAGATAAGACTTTTTTTTTTTCTTTTTTTTTTTTTTTATATGCAGAGTCGAGGTTCGTGAAAGAGCTAACATTTATCAAACAAACAAATCAGACAAACAAGCAAACAAACTATATAAAAAGGGGAGCGGTCAACAAGATGGGGAGAGAAGGGGAGGAAGCACACAAACACAACATTTGAGAGCAGGGACATCGGGAGATGTGTGGGAGGGAGAGGGCCTGGGGGGAGGCAGGATAGGTACAAAACGTAAGGCCACCAAGGACTTCCAGGAAAGAAGTCAAAAGTTACCTAAAAAAGTGGATTTGGGGTGAAATTAGCAGGGGTAGAAAAGATCAAGGTTTTGGATGGGGGAAGACAAGAGATGGTGGTGAACAGCTGTTTTAAAGACCTGGAGGGAGGATTGGGATTGAAGAGAGTGAGGGAGTTTGTTGCAGAGGCGGGAGAAAAGAGGAATGAAGGAGTGAAGGCGAGCAGAGAGTCTTGCTTTTGGCAGTTTAACCATAAGAGGGTTGCAGGCTGATCTTGTGCGACCTGTAGGAATATTTGGGGGACAGAGCCCAGAGAGAGCTGGGGGAGCATGGCTGGAGAGGAGTCGGTAGAAGACGGAAAGACCACCAACCTGCCTGCGGTGAGCAAGTGAAAGGCCCTCGGAGATAGCGTCATCGCGGGAGATTCCAATGATTCTGAATGCTGTGGTTTCAACAGCATGAAGACGAGCTAGGTGTGAGGCAGGAGCACCAGCCCAGAGGGGAGAGCAGTACTCCATTGAGCTGTGGATGAAAGCCTTGTATGTGGTGAGGAGCTCAGGTGTGCCAAGGAAGGACTTCGCACGACGGAGGATGCCCAGTCGGCGACTGGATTTGGAGGCCAGCTTCGAAATGTGGTTTTCCCAGGAAAGATCATGGCAGATGGTGAGACCCAAAAGCTTGAGTGACAGAACTTCTTGGAGAGGATTATTCAGAAAGTATATGGGAGGGTTGTCCAGTCGGTCTTTTCGGAGAGACATCGTAAGAGTGTGAGATTTGTCAGGATTGAAAGACATGTTCCACTTGTTTTCCCAGTCTGTGATTTTGTCCAGGTCTGCAGAGAGTGAGGAGGATGCAGACTGCCGATCTGAGGGATGAGGAATGGAGCGGCAGAGAGTGGATTCATCAGCAAAGAGATAGAGAGGATTTTCAAGAGAGTCAGAGAGATCATTGATGAACAGCAGAAAAAGCACAGGGCCCAGAACACTGCCTTGGGGAACTCCAGCCTGAACAGGAAGAGGAGATGAGAGAAAACCATTCAGGGCCACACGTTGACTACGACTATAGAGGAAGTCCGCCAGCCATGCGTGGAGATTTCCATGGATACCAAAGGAGGAGTGTTTGGTGAGCAGAGCAGGGTGCCAGACCGTATCGAAGGCACGTGATATGTCGAGGGAGACAGCTCTAATTTCCTGTTTGGCATTGAGGACCTCTATCCATTGTTGAGACAGCAGAAGCTGCATGTCCAGAGTAAAGTGACCTGGTCTGAAACCAAATTGATGATCAGAGATCAAGCCATTGGAGAAGAGGAAAGATTTCATATCCGAAGCAATGATGGATTCCATGACTTTGCTGATAATTGGGAGAAGGCTGATTGGTCTGTAGTTGCTAGGATCTGTTTTTGCACCTTTTTATGCAAAGCGGTGATGTTGGCTGATTTCCAAGCAGATGGCAGTTGACCTTGAGCAAAAGAGAGGGTGAAGAGAACAGAGAGAGGGAGTGAAAGAGCGGAAGAACAGGATTTTAGGACCCGTGGGCTGATGCCGTCAGGTCCAGTTGCAGAATCAGAGTCGAGGGTTGACAGAAACTTTTCCACCTTGTCAGGAGGAAAGGACACGGAGTCCAGGAGCAGCTGGGTACGACTGGGTACGACTGGGTAAGGTGCGTACAGAGAGGGATGGGTTTGGGACACAAGATTTAAAGGCAAACACAGAGTTGAGGCATTCAGCTTTTTCATGTGCGGAGTCAGCTGTGTAGCCATTTGAGGTAAGGGAGGAGATGGAGGGGGAACAAACACCAGAAACAGATTTGACCAGATGCCACCAGGATTTGGAAGAGGGAGACAGATAAGAGAGTTAATTTTGAAAGCATCTTGGAAAATATTGACACCATTTTATCAAACCCAGAAGAAGCTTACACAAACAAATATCAGAAACATACTCCTTGTGGTTTTTGTTATTATATAAAATCGTCTGTGGATAAGAAGTATAATAAGTTGGTAAAGTATAGAGGCCCAGATGCCCAAGAGGAGATTGTGAAACGACTAGAAAAAGACTGTGTTCGATTAACCAAGATAATGAGAGAAACCAATAAACCAATGTCCATAACAAAAGAAGAAGAAAGAGAATTTGGGCAGCCAAAGGCTGTCTGTCATATTTGTGAGGAGAAAATTGGTGAAGGTTTAAAGGTTAGAGATCATTGTCATCTCACTGGTAAATATAGAGGTCCGGCTCATCAAAGTTGTAATATTAATTAATTATAAACTCCCCTCTTTCATCCCTGTCTTTCTTCATAACAACGCTCATTATGATACGCATCTATTTATCCAGGAACTCTCAAAGACCTCTGGAAGTATCTCAGCAATTCCAAAGACAGATCAGAAATATATTTCATTCACAAAAACAATTCATACCACTCCATTTACACAAATCAGATTCCTGGATACTTATAAATTCATGGGGTCTTCTCTTGCTACTTTAGTTTATAATCTCGATGATTTCCCATGTCTTTCAGAATATTACCCAGACTCTAGTCTATTGACGCAAAAGGGAATTTACCCCTATGATTATATGGATTCATTTGAGAGATTTGCTGAGACAAAACTCCCTTCAAGAATTCATTCTACAACCAACTCAACCCTTCAAATATTTCAGATTCTGATTACCAACACGCACAAGATGTTTGGAGCCATTATAATATTAACGATTTGGGTGAATATCATGATCTATATATGAAAACTGATGTTCTTCTTCTTGCTGATGTTTTTGAGGCTTTCAGAACAATCTGCCATACTGGGTACGGGCTGGACCCTGCTCACTACTACACTGCCCCCGGACTGGCTTGGAGTGCGATGCTAAAGATGACCAAACAAGAGTTGGATCTCATAACGGATGTTTATATGCTTCTGATGATTGAGAAGGCAAAGAGAGGTGGCATTTCACAAGTGTGCTCAAAGAGATATGCTAAAGCAAATAACAAGCATCTTCCTAATTATAATCCATCGGTAGAGAGCTCCTACCTGATGTATTATGATGCGAACAACTTGTACGGCTGGGCAATGTCTCAAACACTTCCTTATGGTGGATTGAGGTGGTCAAAGGAAAAGCATTACAATCACATTCTAAAAAAAGTTCTTAACTCTTCACACCTTGATGATTCAGATTCTGGATATTATTTTGAAGTTGATTTGAAATATCCTGCGAAACTCCATAACCTCTACAAAGATCTTCCATTTGCTTGTGAAAAGGAAAAACCAAAGAAAGAGTGGCTGAGTGATTATCAAAAATCCTTTAATGTAAAGCCTACAGAGAAACTGCTGACTACACTTTATGATAAGAAGAACTATGTTCTTCATCAACGCAATTTGAAACAGTGCGTGGAGGCTGGATTGGAGGTTGAGAAAGTTCATAGAATCCTCAAGTTTAACCAGAGTCATTGGTTGAAAGAATACATTGATTACAATACTAGGTGTCCAAATGAATCAAAGAATGATTTTGAGAAAGACTTTTACAAGCTGATGAACAATGCTGTATTTGGAAAGACGATGGAGAATGTCCGCAAGAGGCAAAATATTGGTCGATCAACATCATGGAAACAAGCTTCAAAATTGATCAACAGACCAAGCTTCTCCAGAGCATAAATCTTCACAGAAAATTTTTGTGCTATACATATGATGAAAGAAAGTGTTGAAATGGACAAGCCAATCTACGTTGGGACTACAGTTCTTGATTTATCAAAGTCCTTGATGTATGATTATTATTATACTAACCTCAAACCAAGATATGAAAACAATGTGAGTTTGTTGTACATGGATACTGACCGTTTCGTCCTGGAGATCAAGACTGATGAGGTTTATTCTGATATGAAGAAGGATCTTGCTGTATATGATACTAGTAATTATACACAAGATAGCGAACTATTTTCATCAAAGAATAAGAAGGTTATTGGAAAGTTTAAGGATGAGATGGGAGGACATGTTATGGCTGAATTTGTTGGATTGAGGTCAAAGGCTTATATTTACAAATATATTGTGGGTGGAATTGAAAAGACTGACAAAAAGTTAAAGGGGGTTAAAAAATGTGTTATTAAAGAGACTATAAATTTTGATGATTATTATAATTGTTTGAAAACTAAAACGGGATCATTTAGGAAGATTAATGGAATTAGGAGTTATAAACACGACATCCAGTCACGTGAAAAAGTAAGTACACCCCATGTAAAGTTTTGACTTTTTCAACATATTTCAACATACAGCTATTTGATCTTCATTTCAACAATATTGAAGCATAAAGGCGATATAATATAACAAATATCATGAAACATTTACATTTTGTAGTCCATTGTATAATTTAAATAAACATAAATGCAAATTTCGCATGTGGAAAAAGAAAGTACACCCTTACATTTATCACTACTTCAAATACCTAAAATTAGAATCAGGTACAACAGCTCAGGTAAAAAAATGATTAGAACGTTGTTAGAGAGGATCTTGGAGGAACCTGTCTTATTTAAACCTCAGACATTCAGTTTGGTTTGCTCTTTGTTGTTGAAGTGTGCGGCGTCACCATGCCTAGATCAAAAGAGCTTTCTGAGGCCTTCAGAAAGAAGGTTATAGATGCCTATGAATCTGGAAAGGGATTTAAAAAGATCTACAAACAATTTAAAATCAATCTTTCGACTGTCCGGAAGATAATCTACAAGTGGAGAAGATTCCAAACAACTGCCAACTTGTTCAGGCCAGGCCGCCCCAGCAAGTTCAGCCTGAGAGCAGACCGCAATATGCTGAAAGAAGTCTCTAAGAACTCTGGAATGTCATCATGGAACCTACAGGTAGCTCTTGCCACTGTTGATGTCAAACTGCATGAGTCTACCATTAGAAAGAGGCTGCACAAATTTGATCTACATGGGAGGTGTGCCAGGAGGAAACCTTTGCTGTCCAGAAAGAACATCAGGGCAAGATTAAAGTTTGCCAATGAACACCTCGGCAAAGACCAGCACTTCTGGAACAATGTGTTCTGGACAGATGAGTCAAAGGTAGAGCTATTTGGCCACAGTACCAGAAGAGATGTTTGACGAAAACCAATGATAGCATTTGACCACAAGAACCTGATACCAACTGTAAAGCATGGTGGTGGAAATATTATGGTTTGGGGCAGCTTTGCTGCATCAGGGCCTGGGCAGCTCACCATCATATAATCCACTATGAATTCTTCATTGTACCAGAGGGTGCTTGAGGAGAATGTGAGGCCATCTGTCGGAAAGTTGAAGCTCAACCAAAGGTGGACCTTGCAACATGACAATGACCCTAGAACATACCAGTAAATCCACCAAGGAATGGCTGAAAAGAAAGAAATGGAGGGTTCTGGAATGGCCAAGTCAAAGTCCGGATCTACATCACATCGAGATGTTGTGGGGGGATTTGAAACGAGCTGTGCATGCAAGAAACCCCTCAAACATTGCACAGCTGAAAGAATTCTGCATGGAGGAGTGGGCAAAGATTTCTCGCAGTTGATGTCAGAGACTGGTACACAGTTATAAGAAACCTCTACTTGAGGTCATTTCTGTCAAAGGGGGCAATACCACCTATTAGAGCCAAGGGTGCACTTGCTTTTTCCACATGCGTAATTTGCATTTATGTTTATTTAAATGATACAATGGACTACAAAATGTAAATATTTCATGTGATTTGTTTTTTTATATCACCTTTATCTGTCAATATTGTTGAAATGAAGATCAAATAGCTGTATGTTGAAATATGTTGAAAAAGTCAAAACTTTACATGGGGTTGAAGGAACTGCGCTCCAACGCGAGTCGAAAGAATTGACGCGACCAAAGACGGAATTCGTCCGAGTTGCTTTATTGAAACAAAACAGCTCAGGTATTCTCACAAGCCCGTTTTTCGGGCAACAATATATATACACATTTATGTCGGGAAGTTTGCCCGGCAAAAGCTATACCGGGCATGCCCGGGTATCAAGGGCGAGCCTTGGAAAGGCGAGTCTGGACCTGCCCGGGCGTGTTTGGCTGCGGCCTGGCAAGTCGAGGCTGGGCGTGCCCGGGCGCTCTGGGCGAGCACTGGAAAGGCAATAGCGGGCATGCCCGGACGCTCTGGGCGTGCCCTGGAAAGGCGATAGCGGGCATGCCCGGACGCTCTGGGCGAGCCCTGGAAAGGCAATAGCGGGCATGCCCGGATGCTCTGGGCGAGCCCTGGAAAGGCGAGAGCGGGCATGCCCGGGAAAGACGAGACCGGGCGTGCCCGGGAGGTTCGGGCGTGCCCGGGAACAGTGAGTCCGGGCATGCCCGGGAGAGGCGCGTCTGGCTGTGTTCTGGCCGGTGCAAGGCGATTATGTATATCCAGCGGTAACCGCTACACACACCCCTCCAGAATCGACCTGCACCGGCAGGGTCAATTTAAGGGGGGTCCGGATGACCCGGCCGAAGCGACCCCTGGAGGGTCGTGGGGGGGGTCTGACGTGGTGGTGGGTGGTCGAGCGGGGGGAACTGTGGACGGGGGGCGGCCTCGCCGTGGAGGAAGGGCCAACCGTGGTGGTCGGTCGACGTCCATGTGCGCCGGTTTGAGGCGGTCCACAGAAATCCGGTCCGGCCGGAGTGGCCCCCGGTGCGCGTCATGACGCACAAAGACGTACTCCGCTGTGCGAAGCGCCGGGGGGACGTAGGACTGGGGGCCACCGTGGCGGGACGTCGGCATGGGACCAAATCGTCGGGCGGCCTCCTGGAGGTCCGAGCGCTGGCGAGCGGCGGACCAGGGACTGGTAGCGTCAGGCACGAATTCGCCCGGGACGCGGAGTGGCTGGCCGTAGAAGAGCTCGGCGGCGGACGCCTGGAGGTCTTCCTTGGGGGCCTTGCGAAGGCCCAAAAGGACCCACGGCAGCCGGTCGGCCCAACCGTCGTCCTGAAGGCCGGCCATGAGTGCGGCCTTCATGGAGCGGTGAAACCGCTCGCACAACCCATTGGCTTGGGGGTGGTAGGCCGTGGTCCGGTGCAGCGTGACCCCCAACGAACGGGCGACCGCGCCCCAAAGCTCAGACGTGAACTGTGGGCCGCGGTCGGACGAGATGTCCGCTGGTGCGCCGAAGCGCGCGACCCAGGTGGCGATGAACGCCTGCGCCACGTCGGCAGTGGTGGTGGAGGTGAGGGGCACGGCCTCCGGCCACCTGGTGGTCCTGTCCACCATGGTGAGCAGGTGGGTGAACCCCCGCGAGGGGGGCAGGGGACCCACCAGGTCCACGTGGACGTGGTCGAAACGCCGTTCAGGCACGGCGAAAGGTGCCAGCGGGGCCTGGGTGTGGCGGTGGAACTTGGCTCGCTGGCAGGCCGTGCAGGCGTTGGTCCAGTCGCGAATGTTTCGTCGAAGGCCGTGCCAGACGAAACGCGCCGACACCAGCTTCTGAGAAGCTTTCCGGCCCGGGTGAGAAAGGCCGTGGATGGAGGCGAAGATGCGGCGCTGCCAGGAAATGGGCACGATGGGGTGAGGCTGGCCCTGGGAGACGTCGCAGAGCAGGACGGTGCCCGCGAAGGGGATGTCGGCCAGGCGGAGGCCCGTGTCCGCCACGCGGAGTGCCTGCACCGAGGCGTCGGTGGTCTGGTCGGCCGCCATGAGCGTGAAGTCCACGCCGAGGTGGACCGCGTTCGCGCTGGCCCGCGAAAGGCAGTCGGCCACGGCGTTGTCTTTGCTGGCGACGTGCTGGATGTCCGTGGTGAACTCCGACACGGCGGAGAGGTGGCGCTGCTGGCGGGCCGACCACGGCTCCGTGACCTTAGCCATTGCGTAGACCAACGGCTTGTGGTCGACGAAAGCCGTGAACGGGCGGCCCTCCAGGAGGTGTCGGAAATGGCAAACGGCCAGGAATAGCCCGAGCAGCTCGCGGTCAAACGTGCTGTAGTTTATCTCGTTCGGCCGGAGTTGCCGGCTGAAAAAAGCGAGTGGCTGCCAAACCCCGTCCACCCATTGCTCATGGATGGCGCCCACCGCGTAGTTGGAGGCGTCCGTAGTGAGGGTGATGGGCGCGTTGAGCACCGGGTGAGCCAGCAGCGTTGCGTCGGCGAGGGCCCGTTTGGCACTGGCGAAGGCCGCGTCCATGGCCGCAGACCAAACAATGTCATGCTTGGCTGGCTTGCGCCGGATGGCCTCGTAAAGGGGCCGCATGAGCTGAGCAGCGCGGGGCACGAATCGGTGATAAAAATTCACCATGCCGAGGAACTCTTGGAGGGCCTTGATGGAACGGGGATGCGGGAACGTGGTGATGGCCTCGACCTTGGTCGGCAGCGGCACGGCCCCGCTCTTGGTGATGCGGTGGCCCAAAAAGTCAACGGTCGTCGCGCCGAAGTGGCATTTGACCGGGTTGACAATTAAGCCGTGCTCGCTGAGGCGACCGAACAGTGTTCGGAGGTGGAGGAGGTGCTCGGCGCGGGACGTGCTGGCGACGAGGATGTCGTCCAGATAGACGAAAAGAAACGGCAGGTCACGCAGCACGCCGTCCATCAAGCGCTGGAACGCCTGGGCCGCGTTCTTGAGGCCAAACGGCATCCGCAAAAATTCGAACAGGCCGAACGGCGTGATGACGGCCGTCTTCGGGACGTCGGCCGCCCGGACAGGTACCTGGTGGTAGCCCCGTATCAGGTCAATTTTCGAAAAGATGACCCGTCCCGCCAAACGGGCGGAAAAGTCCTGAATATGTGGGATCGGGTACCTGTCGGGGGTGGTAGCGTCATTGAGACGGCGGTAGTCGCCACACAGGCGCCATCCACCCCCCGGCTTTGGCACGATGTGCAGTGGCGAGGCCCACGCGCTATCGGAGCGCCGCACGATGCCGAGGTGCTCCAACGCGTCGAATTCGGCCTTTGCCACGGCGAGCTTGGCTGGGTCGAGGCGGCGGGCCCTGGCGTAGACCGGCGGGCCCGTAGTGGGTATGTGGTGCTCGATCCCGTGCCGCACCGCGACGGCCGAAAACGTCGGCCGCGTGAGGGCCGGGAATTCCACGAGCAGGTGAGCGAACTCGTTCGTTGCCGGGAGGGCGCACGCCAGTTCGGTCGGCGCGGAGCTGCTCATTGTGCACGCCAGGGAGCTGAAGGTCTCGGCGTGGACAAGGCGACGTCGTTTGACATCGACCAGCAGCCCGTGTGCGCAGAGGAAGTCGGCGCCCAGCAAAGCCACGGGGACGCTGGCGGTAACAAAAGTCCATTGAAAGCGCTGGCTGCCGATGCAGAGGGTGACGACGCGTGGGCCGAAAGTGCGTATGGCCGAGCCATTCGCAGTGACCAAAGAGGGGCCGCAAACTGCGTCCAGCCTGTCCTGCTCGGAGGCAGGTATGACGCTCAGTTGGGCGCCGGTGTCGCACAGGAAACACCGTCCAGACGCTTTGTCCCGAATAAACAGCAAGTTGCCCGAGTGGCCGGCGCTCATGGCTGGGAATGAACGCCAGCCCGGCCGTTTCCCGACCTGCCGAAAGTGCACGGGGGCCGGCACGTCCGAGCCTTGTGTCCGAACCTGGCGTGGTAATAACACCATGCCCGGTCAGGTGGAGGCCCCGGCCGTCGTGTCGGAAGTGGGCGGTGCGGCGTGGCGGCCGCCAGTTGCACCGGCAGTTCGGCCTCCAACCGCGCAGAGCGCTCGGGCGTCGTGGGCGTCGCCTCGGATGGCGGCGGGCTCCAGGTAACCGTGCCTATGTGCTGGCCTGCCGAGGAGATCTTATTGGCTTCCCTGGCGAGGGCGCGGGAATCCGTGATCAACGTGCCAGCCAGGGCGAGGCGTACCGGGTTAGGCAGCTGACGGAGGAACAGCTCCCGGAACAGGAATGCCGGAGAGTGCTCGCCGAGCAACGAGAGCATATAGTCCATGCGCTCGGATGGGCGTGTGTCGCCGAGCTTGGGCAGGTCAAGCAGGCGCCGTGCGCGTGCTGCCGGTGAGAGGGCGAAAGCGCCGAGGAGGAGCGTCTTCAGTGCGTCGTATTTGTCAGCAGCCGGCGGGTGCTGGAGGAGGCTCAAGGCGCGGGCCGCGGTGGCGGAGCCGAGCGCCGCCACAACATGGTGGAAGCGGGTGTCGTCCGCGGTGATGCCTCGCAGGGCAAACTGGGAGTCCGCCTGGGCGAACCAAACAGCCACGTGAGTCTCCCAGAAGGTAGGCAGTTTAAGCATCACTGCCGTATCCATGTCGGTAGGTCACCAATGAAGGAACTGCGCTCCAACGCGAGTCGAAAGAATTGACGCGACCAAAGACGGAATTCGTCCGAGTTGCTTTATTGAAACAAAACAGCTCAGGTATTCTCACAAGCCCGTTTTTCGGGCAACAATATATATACACATTTATGTCGGGAAGTTTGCCCGGCAAAAGCTATACCGGGCATGCCCGGGTATCAAGGGTGAGCCTTGGAAAGGCGAGTCTGGACCTGCCCGGGCGTGTTTGGCTGCGGCCTGGCAAGTCGAGGCTGGGCGTGCCCGGGCGCTCTGGGCGAGCACTGGAAAGGCGATAGCGGGCATGCCCGGACGCTCTGGGCGAGCCCTGGAAAGGCGATAGCGGGCATGCCCGGACGCTCTGGGCGTGCCCTGGAAAGGCGATAGCGGGCATGCCCGGACGCTCTGGGCGAGCCCTGGAAAGGCGATAGCGGGCATGCCCGGACGCTCTGGGCGAGCCCTGGAAAGGCGAGAGCGGGCATGCCCGGGAAAGACGAGACCGGGCGTGCCCGGGAGGTTCGGGCGTGCCCGGGAACAGTGAGTCCGGGCATGCCCGGGAGAGGCGCGTCTGGCCGTGTTCTGGCCGGTGCAAGGCGATTATGTACATCCAGCGGTAACCGCTACAGGGTGTACTTACTTTTTCACGTGACTGTATATACCGAGGAGGTAAACAAACAAGCATTGGGTGCCTATGATGATAAAAGGTACATTTTAAAGGGTGGAATTGATTGTATTCCATTCGGATTTAACAAAGTATAAATGATAGAAGATAGTTGTTATCAAACTGGAGGAAAATTGGTACAGTGGAGGAAAAGCCAAAATTGGTACAAAAATGGAAAACATAACGAATGTGAAAAGTACCAGATTGATTTGCTAGAAAAGTTAATGGGAGTTCCCATTGAGAAGTCTGATCAAAGATTGAATCTTAAGATGGGAGTTCTAGAGGGAGGAAGGAAAAGTATTTATGAATGGTCTGAGAACTTTGATGGACGCCACATCGTTGGAGGACAGACCATCTATTATAATCTCAAAATGATTTGTTGATCTGGTGGCACACAGACTCGATCATTGAGGGAAACTTTTCACTTTATAAAAGCACAGAGACTGAATAGCGATCGTGTTCTGTTTGTGAATATATTAGATGGAGAGGAATCCAGCAAAAGAATAGATGGATTAAATAAAATGATGAATGACAAAATATTTGTTGGATCAATGAAAGAATGGGCAGAGAGTTGATCTCTACGTTCAGAGAGGGGGTGGACTGATCGAGTGATCATAGGGTTAATGATAGAATGATAGAATGGCCATAGGGTAGATTGGGAGAATGATCGAATGATCATAGGGTTAATGATAGATTGGGTAGATTGATGATCATCGGGAGAAAAGAGGGCGTTAGAAAAAATGACAAGATTTTGGGGGTGGGAGAGAGGGTAGATGGGAAACCCCCATGTAAATAGATGGGATGGTCTCGTGGTCCAGGATCACCATTAATGATCTACTCCCGTGGCTCACGAGCCACATGCTGCTCTTAGCCAGCTCTTGTGCGGCTCCCGAGGGGCTGCTCTATCGGTGCACGTTTTTACATTTTAAAATGTATTTCTATTATAAAATCAAAATGCACTTGAATATTTGACTATACTGCCAATAAATTTGCCAACATTTTTAAAATAAAAGATAATTTTGTGGTAATGTGTTTGACAGAAATCTCCCACTAGTCATGCATGGGCTCAAACATGAAACACACTTTCGCGCATAGAAACACACTTGCGCACACAGATCCGGAAGTTTGTTGGCTAGGCTAGCACAAGCCCAGCGGCAGTGACCGAATCGCCGTGGCAGAATCATGAAAACGTAAAGCTAAGCGCAAATATAAAGAGGAGCACAGGGCATTTTTGCCTGAATGGGAGGAATTGTATTTTTTTTATGAAGCGAAATGGGAAACCCTTGTGCTTGATTTGCGAGACTACACTGTCGCATTTTAAAGCTTCAAACCTGGAGCACCATTTCACCTCACTCCATGATAACGTGGCCCGGGATTTTCCCAAAGGCAGTGAACTTTGCAAGCACAAGGTAAATGCATTGAATTGTCAGTCAGAGAAGCAGACTCAGTTTTTTCGGAAATTAGCGAAGCACTCAGCGACGGTCACAGCATCATATCAGTTGGCATGGAACATTGCTTGAGCGAAAAAGCCATACAGTGAAGGGAATTCGTGAAAACGTGTCTCAGAGATGTTGTTGCCATCCTCACTCCTGAAAATGACAGTTTGAAGCATTCTTTGTCAGACCTGCAGCTTTCACGGCACACCATTGAACAGAGAATATCATATGATTGAAATTTCTGAGGATGACAGACTTAAATGTGTCTTGAGAGAAGGAACAACAGGCACAGAGTTTTGGAAAATTGTGCCCACAGACAGATACCCCAGTGTCAAACAGGCTGCACTCAAGCTAATGTCAATGTTTGGATCAACTTACGTCTGCGAATCAGTTTTTTCTACACTGAAACAAGTGAAGTCAAGACATCGCTCTGTTCTTACAGACACACATGTGAAAGAGTTGCTCCGAGTGGCCACAACTGAGTACAAGCCAGACCTGAAAATGATTGTGGAAAACAAAGACTGCCAGGTGTCCCACTGAGGTAATAAACGACCTATGAAAACTGTTAAGCTTTGTATTATGATAATTATGACATAACCATAATACATATAATTATTAATTTTGTCATTAGGCCTATAAGTTGTTGTTGTAGTAGTGTGAGCATGCAGGTGTTGTGTGGCTCTATGCAATGGTGTGAGGGTTTATTTGGCTCTTTATGCTGGATTGGTTAGCCACCCCTGACCTAGGCAAAGACCAGCACTTCTGGAACAATGTGCTGTGGACAGATGAGTCAAAGGTAGGGCTATTTGGCCACAGTACCAGAAGAGATGTTTGACGAAAACCAATGATAGCATTTGACCACAAGAACCTGATACCAACTGTAAAGCATGGTGGTGGAAATATTATGGTTTGGGGCAGCTTTGCTGCATCAGGGCCTGGGCAGCTCACCATCATATAATCCACTATGAATTCTTCATTGTACCAGAGGGTGCTTGAGGATAATGTGAGGCCATCTGTTGGAGGGTTGAAGCTCAACCAAAGGTGGACCTTGCAACATGACAATCACCCTAAACATACCAGTCAATCCGCTAAGGAATGGCTGAAAAGAAAGAAATGGAGGGTTCTGGAATGGCCAAGTCAAAGCCGAGATCTAAATCCCATCGAGATGTTGTGGGGGGATTTGAAACAAGCTGTGCATGCAAGAAACCCCTCAAACATCGCACAGCTGAAAGAATTCTGCATGGAGGAGTGGGAAAAAATTTCTCCTAGTCGATGTCAGAGACTGGTAGACAGTTATAGGAAACGCCTACTTGAGGTTGTTTCTGCCAAAGGGGGCAATACCACCTATTAGAGCCAAGGGTGTACTTACTTTTTCCACAGAACGAAATGGCATCTGTGTTAATTTTTTGTTGAATAAATTATTGCAAAGTCAATTTAACACTGTTTTTTGTTCAATTCGATCACCTTTATCTATAGATACTGTTTAAATGAAGATCAAATGTTGATATGTCCACATATGTTTAAAAAATATTTCAAAAAAAAACATTTCATGGGGTGTACTTACTTTTTCCACATGTGAAATTTGCATTTATGTTTATTTAAATTATACAATGGACTACAAAATGTAAATGTTTCATGATATTTGTTATATTATATCACCTTTATCTATCAATATTGTTGAAATGAAGATCAAATAGCTGTATGTTGAAATATGTTGAAAAAGTCAAAACTTTACATGGGGTGTACCTACTTTTTCACGTGACTGTATCTGAATAAACATCTTCCATCTTAATTTCCAAAATTTAATATTTATTTTAAATTTAAATTTATTAATTAATTTAATATTCCTACAGGTCACACAAGATCTGCCTGCAACCCTCTTCTGCTGAAATTGCCAAAATCAAGACTCTCTGCTCACCTTCACTCTTTCATTTGTCTTTTCTCCCACCTCTGGAACAAACTCCCTCACTCTCTTCCATCCCATTTCTCCCTCCAGGTCCTTAAAACAGCTGTTCACCACCATCTCTTATCTTGCCCCATCTAAAACCTTGATCTTTTCTACCCCCGCTAATTCACCCCAGATCCACTTTTTTGAAATACCAACTTCCTTCCTGGAAGTCCTTGCAGTGTCCATGTGTTTGAAACTTCTCCCACCTCCCCCCAAACCCTCTCCCTCCCACAGATCTCCCGATGTCCCTGCTGTCAAATGTTGTGTTTGTGTGCTTCCCTCTCTCTCCCCATCTTGTCTACCACTCCACTTATTATATGTTTTATGTGTCTCTTGATTTTTTGTGTGATTAATGTTAGCTCTTTCACGAGCCTCGATGTTATACACAAAAAAAAAAAAAAACTATCTGTATCCATATAAAGTAGAGGAACATTATCTTGATATTTCTTCTTCAAGTTATTGTAAAGGTAATCATACATTAGTAATTTTGATAAATCAAGAACCGTCGTTCCTATATAAATAGGTTTATCCATTTCAATACTCTTTTTGCAAATAAATAGCAACAAAGTTCTCTAAAAAGGTCATAATTTTCTTTATCATATAATGGAGTGAGTAATTTTTCTGTTGGTTTACCTTTATTATTAAATGACAGTTGGTAATCACTTATCCATTCTTTTTTCAGACATTCTTTAGTAGGGGCATATGGTAGATCTTTATGTTTATTATGAAGTTCTTCAGGATATTTTAAATCAACCTCAAAATAAAGCCCAACTTTCGAATCATCCAATTCTTTTTGTGAGGATGTAATAATGTTTTGTAAAACTTTTTCATAATCTTTCTCTTCAACCCATTTGAGTCCTCCAAAAGGTAGAGCTTGAGACATAGCCCACCCATACAAATTATTAGCATCATAATACATCAGGTAACAACTATCTTTTGTATCATCATAATGAGGACAATACTTGTTGTTGGCTTTGGCATATCTCTTAAAACATACTTGTGATATTCCTCCCCTTTTAGCCTTTTCTGTCATCAAAAGCATATCTGCATCGGTGATTAACTCCAAATTCTGTTTTGTCATTTTTAACATAGCACTCCAAGCCAATCCGGGAGAGGTGTCTTAGTGAACGGGGTCTACCCCATACAATAATTGTTTATTATGGCATACTGTTCTAAAGGTTTCAAAGACGTCAGCCCGTAGTAAGACGTCAGTTTTAAGATACAAATCATGATACTCTCCAAGGTTCTTTATGTTAAACGTTTTCCAAATATTTTGTGCTTGAGTATATTCTTTATTTGTTATATGACATTTATTTAACTCATTATAGAAATATTATTTTTTGGGAAGTTGTGTTTCTTTAAATCTCTCAAATGAATCCATGTAATCATACGGGTATATTCCCTTTTGTGATAAGAGTTCAATTTCTTTTTGATTTGATACATACTCTGAAAGACTTGGAAAGTTTTAAATATTTGATGCCAAGGTAGATAATGGACTTGCCATAAATTTAAATGTGTCAAGAAACCTGATGTGAGTCATATTGTATTTATCTTTATTTTTTTTCAAAGTCAAATCCTATTTTTGTACGGATTGTTTTTTGAAAGAGAGGTATTTCTGGTCCGTGTTAGGGATTGCTGAAATGTCTCCAAATGTCTTTGAAAGTTCATTGATAAATATATGTGTATCATAATGCACATTGTTATGAAGAAAGACTGGAATGTGTTATGGATTCGTCACTTCCGTTGTTGTGGTTTTCATCCACTGTAAACATTTTTGGTTCCATGTACTATTATTGTTATCGTTTGGGTGGAATGGATATAACTGTTTTCAGAAGGTAAAAAATATTAATGTTTTAAAAAGAAACAGGAAACCGGATGAGGAAGAAGAGGAGAAAAAGAAGGCGGAGCAAGTGAGGCGGAACAAGAGGTCTGGAGGCTTTGAGGTCTGGAGGAAACGCCGGCAAACGGGGGTCACGAGTGAACTTTGGGTTTCCCGGGAAAGGGATTCCTGCGACAGAGTTGTTATCGCTGTGACAGATAAACCTGCGTGTCTGGTTTTGCGGTTGATTCAGAAGAGAATTGTTGTTTGAGGGCAGTTATGCCTCGAGAACAGGTCGGTTGGCCGTCTTGCCTCGCGCCCGATTTCGCATCCTTCTGGGCTCTTCGCCTCGCTTCAACCATTTAACCGCCCCCAGACGTTAATCTGGCGGGTGCCTGTTACGTGGATTTTGAATGGGAATTTGCGGTTCGCCGATGGGGAGCCGTTAAACATCCATACCCGAAGGTGTGATTTCCCAGTCGCCTTGACGGCACCTTTACGCATCTTTGGCAGCGTGACTGTCACTGTCAACCGAACGGGATTCTGGTCTCGATTCGACATCGTTCTGATGATCACTGGAGCGTGGATCGACCTTGTCTTGAAGCTGGGACAGAGACATTGGGAATGTTATTTTCGCTCACTTGGAGCACAGTGAGTTATGTTGTACGAAACTGATGGTACCATCATAGGAATGATATATTTGTTGTACAATTGATTACTATTGTTTTTGTGCTGTTATTCTTGTGTGACCTTAATACAATACTTTTTTGTTGGTAAGAATTGGTGTGGTTTCACCATTGATATTTAACACACAGAATAACACATCTTTCTGCCGTGACTCCTTTCGGGGCTCGGAGGTACACCGTGACCGGGGTTTGGGGAGGGGCACATAATAAATGAAATGGGAAGTTTTATAATTAATATTACAATCTCGATGAGCCAGGCCCCTATATTTCTCGGTGAGATGACAATGATCCCTAATCTTTAGGCCCCAATCAATTTCCCCTCCACAAATATGACAGAGGTTATTTGACTGCTTAAATTCGGTTCTTCTTCTTTTGTTAGGGGGTTCATCAGTTTTTTGGTTTCTCTCATTGTTCTTAAGCGAACACAGTCCTTTTCTAATCGTTTTACAAACTCATAAGCCGCATCTTCTCCCCTATAAAGTTCTAGTTTTTTGTATTCATCACCAACGGATGATTTGATATAATAACAGAAACCACAAGGAGTATGTTTTTGATATTTATTCTGGATGATTTGTTTGGATTTGAAAAAGCGCTATCTATCTTTTCAAGAATACATTCAAAGTCGGCATATATCACGAACGGATGTTTGAAAGTTTTACCGAAATCTTCGAATGTTACGTCTAAACCTTCTATCGGCATATTAATTACAGTGGATTTATGTTTGGCACAGTATTCAATGTGTTTGTCTAAATTTTTTTGACTCTTAAAGAAGTTGAGACATCGCCTACAGATGTATTTTTTAGCGTCATGTTTGTATATATTTGCCAAGAAACTAATCTTGATAAATTTTTGATGTGAGCATAGTGTGAATTTTCTTCCAAATTATAATATAGAAGGTCAATATGAGTTTCATCGTTTTTATAGTTATCAGAAATTTGCAAAACCTGAACTTTGTTTTTACCCGTTAGCCCATAAATATTAACAGATAGATTATTCATTTTCTCAAATTTAGGAGTACCTTTCAATGTCATTGGAAATTGTAGATCTTCAACATTTAACGTATTCTCATATTCCTTATAATGTGATACCCTTTCAGCCTTCCATTCAGGAGGATGTAAGCGTGCAAGAACAGACCATAGAAAACATTTATTATCTTGGTTTTGAATATTAATAACCGCCTTTTTACGTTTTATATCTTCTGGTAAATCAATGTAAGAAGAAGTTTTTAGGGTGTCTGATTTTAGAACGTGTATATCAATGAAAAGTATTGTTACGGTTCTCCACCGCCCTTCTTCCCCTTACCAAGGGGGGATTAATCCCCTTGTTCTTTCTGGGCTTGAGGGATCCGAGAGACTTGAAACGCCTCTTCTGGGCAAAACGCAAGGTAGGGTTTCGGGACCAAGTCTCGCTCGTACCTAAATCCCTGCGCCACCACGCAAGCGAGGAAGCAAGCCTCGCACGAGCCACGTGTGATTTGAGTACACCAAGTGGATTGAGTACCACATGGTCCGTGTAGTCTTAATAGTGGAACCCGATTCGAGCGGTTCTATTCATACCACGCTTAGCCAATGAGGAAATCATGAGAACGATCGAATGGAAAAGGAAGAACACGGGTTTAATTATTATTCCCACACATATGTACAATGATCGGGATGCAGAGACACAGAGCAGCACTTAGTCAGTCTTATCTTACTTCCCAGAATCGGGCCCATCACACTCACACAGGGAATTACAGATGGGTTGATGTTCCAGCCAGATGCGTCGACGTGGTCGTCCAGGCGCATCTTTCTTCATGCGCGTGTCTCTCAAAGTTCTTTTATGCTCTCAACTCCTGCTCGTCAACGAGTCCTCCTGGTTGGTCAGTGTGCGCGAGTCCTCTCATCAGCGAGTCCTCCTGCGATAGTCCTTTCATCAGTGAGTCCTCTTGGGGGCTTTGCGCGATGGGTTATCTATCTATAATTCCAGTAATCTCTGTATGTCTGTGTGTATGTCTGTGTGTCTGTGACCGCTGTTTCTCGACAACCACGGGTCCGATATACTTTAAACTTGCCAGGTATATTGCTGGGGACCTGAGGATGTGCCTTTTCAAGGTTTCATATTAATCGGAGAAGTAGTTACCGAGCTATGTCCAAAAAACGATTCAACCAATCAGAGAGCAGCGAGCTATCACGTGTGCCGAACGTGCCGAACAGACTCTGCCTCGGACGGCACATTTGAGAGCGTATTCATTTATTTCACGTTGGCAAACTATGTTGGCGTTAAACTATGTATTTTTGTTTTTTTTTTTGTTTGTTTTTTTGTATACAAGATCGAGGCTCGTGAAAGAGCGAACATTAATCACACAGAAAGACAAACCGACACATAAAACATAACATAGGGAGCGGTAGACAAGATGGGGAGAGAGGGGGAAGGACACAAACACAACATTTGAGAGCAGGGACCGAGAGACATGGAGACATCGAGAGATCTGAGAGAGGGTGAGGGCTTTGGGGGGGGGGGGGCGTGGGAAGGGGGCAGTGGGAGAGGTATAAAACATATGGACACTGCCAGGACTTCCAGGAAAGAAGTTGGAATTTCAAACAAGGTGGATCTGGGGTGAATTAGCGGGGGTAGAAAAGATCAAGATTTTGGATGGGGGAAGATAAGAGATGGTGGTGAACAGCTGTTTTAAAGACCTGGAGGGAGGAGTGGGATTGAAGGGAGTGAGGGAGTTTGTTCCAGAGGCGGGAGAAAAGAGGAATGAAAGAGTGAAGGTGAGCGGAGAGCCGAGATTTCGGCAGTTTAACCATCAGAGGGTTGCTGGCAGATCTTGTGCGACCTGTAGGAATATTTGGGGGACAGAGCACAGAGAGAGCTGGGGGTGCAAGGCCGGAGAGGAGTCGGTAGAAGACAGAAAGACCACCTACCTGCCTGCGGTGAGTGAGTGAAAGGCCCTCAGAGATAGCTTCATCGCGGGAGATTCCAATAATTCTGAAAGCTTTGGTTTCAACAGCGTGAAGCCGAGCTAGGTGTGAGGCAGGAGCACCGGCCCATAGGGGAGAACAGTATTCCATTGAGCTGCGGATGAAAGCCTTGTATGTGGTGAGGAGCTCAGGTGTGCCGAGGAAGGACTTCGCACGATGGAGGATGCCCAGTCGGCGACTGGCTTTGGAGGCCAGCTTGGAAATGTGGTTTTCCCAAGAAAGATCATGGCAGATAGTGAGACCCAAAATCTTGAGCGACAGAACTTCTTGGAGAGGATTGTTGAGAAAGTAGATGGGAGGGTTGTCCAGTCGATCTTTTCGGAGAGACATAGTAAGAGTGTGAGATTTGTCAGGATTGAAAGACATGTTCCACTTGTTTGACCAGTCTGTGATTTTGTCCAGGTCTTCAGAGAGCGAGGAGGCAGCAGACTGCCGATCTGAGGGAAGAGGAATGGAGCGGCAGAGAGTGGAGTCATCAGCAAAGAGATAGAGAGGATTTTCGAGAGAGTCAGAGAGATCATTGATGAAGACCAGAAAAAGCAAGGGGCCCAGAACACTGCCTTGGGGAACTCCAGCCTGAACAGGAAGAGGAGATGAGAGAAACCCATTCAGGGCCACACGTTGACGACGACTAGAGAGGAAGTCCGCCAGCCATGCGTGGAGATTTCCATGGATACCAAAGGAGGAGAGTTTGGTGAGTCTGGTTTTAAAACTAATTAAAACTAATTTGCGATTCATCGTAACTGCGATATGCGACCTTCCGGACAGTCAAATGAGGACGTCACTTCCGGACTTACGGATAGTCATAGTGACGACGTACTGATGCTGAACGTGGCGAGCAGACGCTGTAAGGTACGATCGATTGTAGTACACGTTTATAATAACTCTGCCGATACAGGCCCGATTAACTGCAGCGCCATCCGAGCTGCGGCGTCGGGACGATACATTCATTGTACGGTCACATCACGCACTTATGGGCACGCCCATGGGCCCATGGGCACGCCCATGCATGCATGGGCGAAGACATTTTTTTTTTTTTTTTGGCAAGGAACAGGCACCCACGTACGGTCATGTCCTAGTATAGATACACCCCGAACCTTCTTGAACCCTCTCGAACCTTTCAACCACGCCCTGTGATGCAGTGCTGCCGCCACACCCTCTGAGCCGTGGTTGGTGGCTCGTGCTTACCCTCAGCCCCTCTGCCGCCCCTCATTTGGCCCCGCCCCGACCCTCCTAGTCCTGCCTCATGTTAATTCGCCCAAAATGAACCAAAGTCAGCGCAAAGGGGCATGAGGCTAGGGAGGCTGGAGAGTCAGTAAAAGTATAGTAAGGCAGTTATGTGATATGATTGTGGCTTTTGTGGTAAAAGCACCAAAATTGGCACAGTTGATGATCATGACATACTAAATGATTTCAGATATAGGACCAAGCACATTTTTTCCTTTTACACCCATAAAGTGGGAAAATACAAGATGGCCGCCATCTGAATCGTGAAAATCTATATTACGTCATATCTTTCTGAATATATATCACATAGACATGAATAACATATCGTTTTATATCATAACATATCACAGTAGATCAGCTTTTGTTCGCGATCGCAAAGCTCATCCAATGGAACTGGTCAGAAGTGTACGGCGAAGAGAACTTTGTCATCCTACTTGGAGGGTTGCATATAGAAATGGCTGCTTTGACCACTTTCGGGGATTTGCTGGATGGCAGTGGCTGGAAAAATGTTCTTACTCAAGCAGGTATTGCGACAGCAGGAACGGCTGACTCCTTTCTCAAAGGTACCCATTTCAAGCGCACTAGACATGCACACCAAGTCACCTTCAGTGCATTATCAATTTTGCTCCACATAGCTTATGATGTGTATAGCATGGAAACAAGTGCACCACTGTCGTTTGATGATTGGTGTGTGAAGCAAGCTGAGGTTTCTCCACAGTTCCACTACTGGTATATGGTCATGCACCTGGAATGTCTCCTCCTGGTCTATGTCCGGTCACTTCGTGATGGTAACCTTTCACTCTACATTCCTGTGCTGAAGGCATTAGCTCCTTGTTTCTTTGCCTTGGACCACACTCACTATGCTCGATGGGTTCCCATGCACATACGTGATATGACAACACTACACCAACGACTTCCCCAAGTAGCAAAGGAGTTCGATCAAGGCAGCTTCATTGTTAATAATACGACTCGCCCCTTCTCAGCCATGGCTATCGACCAGGCACATGAACAAAACAACAAAATCGTCAAGGGAGATGGTGGGGCAATCGGGTTGATGCAAAATCCTAGAGCTCTACTGAGGTGGATGGTAGCTGGACCAGAAATTGCGAGGGCTATAGACAGTTTCGAAACAGTTTGCTCGGATAACAACACTGGGAAAGACCAAGTCAGGCATCATGAGCATACACCATACGCACAAGTCTCCTTTGCCAGCGAGATCAGGGCTCTTGTGCAAGTAATCAAAGACCTCGGTAATCCATTCATGGAAGACAGTGGCGACCTTCTGGTTATAGATACCAGATACATCCCAGATCAAGCTGTCGCTAAAACTTTTCGTGGGATAGAGAAGCTGGGTCAGGACCAATATGACAGCTATGTCACTCAGCAGTTAATTGAGTGAACAACACCTGTATCGGATACGATTCCCAAAAACAGATTGGCCTTGTTCAGCCGGCCACCCACAAGGACTCCATCCAAAGCGACACAGATGGTAGCATCGCTCAAGAGTGACTGTGCACTGTTCTCCAGGCTTTACATCGCATGCCAAACACATGACGGTGATTTGGAAAACTTTTTCAAGCATGAAAACCATGCATACCCACCAGCCTTGTCTCAGTTGGGAAAACTACGGCTTGGTACCAAAGCGGATCTAACCGACTGTCTAGAGAAGCTTTCTACATCTGAAGGCGAGGCGCCAACAGTCGACGTCATCATACTGGATGGAGCTGCTATCGTCAATATGCTGAGGCCAGTGGGAGCGAAAACCTTCAAAAACTATGCCACATTAGTGTTCCTGCCGTACATCAAGGCACAGTTGGCAAAATCCAACAGAGTTGACATTATTTGGGATGTGTATCACCAAGATAGTCTAAAGTATACAACAAGAAAGAAACGAGGAAAGGGCGTCAGAAGGCGTGTCACAACAGCCAACTCAATCCCAGGAAACTGGCAGGAGTTTCTGAGAATAGATGACAACAAGACTGAGCTCTTTGATTTCTTGGCACATCAAGTGGTGGAAAATCTTTCGACAGAGAAGGAAGTGTTCTCAACATGCGGCGAGAATGTGCTTTGTTCTCGTGTTCATCAGGATGTCTCATCGTTGGCACCTTGTACTCACGAAGAGGCCGACACCAGAATGTTTCTGCACGTCATGGATGCAGCCGAGAAAGGTTATCGCAGGCTGATGCTGCATACAGTGGACACGGATGTCTTCATCCTGGCTGTCTCGACTGTTGTGCAACTCGAGGACACGCAACTTTGGATAGCGTTTGGTACTGGCAAACACCTTCGATACATCCCAGCTCATCAAATCGCCACATCTTTGGGTGCAGAAAAGGCACGAGCTCTTCCCATGTTCCACGCATTCACCGGTTGTGACACGGTCTCTTCATTTGCTGGAAGGGGCAAGACAACTGCCTTTGACACATGGAAATCATTCAATGCAGTTACTGCAGTATTTGCGAAACTTGTTGCAATGCCAGCAAGCTTCAATGATGATTGTATGTCAGTACTAGAGTCGTACGTAGTGCTGCTTTATGACAGAACGAGTTTTGAAGCTACTGCTGACTCAGCCAGGAGACATCTATTCACTACCAAAGCAAGATCCATCGATGCCATCCCACCAACTTGCGCAGCGCTTTTGCAGAACGCAAAACGTGCCATTTACCAGGGAGGACATGTTTGGGGGCAGGCACACATACGAGCTCCAGATGTTCCTTCGCCAGAGTCATGGGGATGGAAAAAGAATACTTCACGAGGATGGGAGCCATTGTGGACATTGTTGCCAGAAGCAGCAGTGTCCTGTTCAGAGTTGCTACGGTGTGGCTGTAAGAAGGGATGGAGGGGAATCTGCAAATGTGTCAAAGCTGATCTGAAGTGCACGTCACTCTGCAACTGCGCTGGTAATTGTGATCATAATGATAGCCATTAAGTTGTGTTGTTCCGTTGCTAACTATTCTTGATTTGTGTGGACATGTAGATCTACAAGTATGTAATTACCAAATGATTCGTAGTGTAGGTTTTGTCCAGTTATTGGTATCAGTTATAATTATATACAAAAATTACGTTCTTTTATACAGTAAATGTGTCAATAAGTGTGCCACTCAGTGCTAGATTTTTTCTTTGATATATATTGTCTATTCAACATTTTGTTTTGCTTATTTTGTTGATATGCTGTTTTGTTCCTCGTCTGGTCACATTAAAAAAATATTGTTCATTTATATGTTAGTGTTTTGAATAACGATATACATGTATGTGATAAGGTATACACACATGGTTATATATTATGGTGTCATATTCTTTGACAATAAAGTATGTGATTGTTTGTACATGTGTGTTGAATTATTTTCTAAACCTTGAAAAATTGCTGCATTTCCCATTTTTTCACGAACTAATTTACATATTTTGTCTGACATATTGATTTGTGTACATGTTATCATCAAAACGATGATTCCATTGAATTCATCATAGCTGAAAACATATTAATAGATACTATATTCGTCTTATTATGTCATTTATTGGCGAAGATATTAGACTTCATAATTTCTCACAATTTGAACGGCGGCCATATTGGATTTTGCCATTTCTGGGCTTCCAGGGAGAAAATTGAGCTTGGCCCTATATCTGAAATCGTTTAGTATATAATAACCTTCAAATGTGCCAATTGTGGTGCTTTTACCTCCAAAGCCACAATCCTCCTATATTTGGCCACATATCTGCCTAACTAAGGTATTTTAAACCAATTTTAATGGTCGTTCGAAGCCAGGACAGCAGGTAGAATCACAGTAACATAATCATGAGATTTTAAACAAACAATAACATACATATTTGGGGTCCACTCCCACCCACCCAGTTTACCTTCTTTTGTAATACCTTGAACAAACATTTGTACATCACGGGTGGTGAAGGTTGTGGGGGAGTTTCATCGAAATAGTGTGCGTAGTTTCAGGGAAAAAGCAAATACCTATTTTGGGGTCAATTGTGGATCCACTTTGACCCCCTGAGGCCCCGACTTTTTTATTTCCCTGAACAAACTTTAGACAGAACACAACAAATACAATTTGTGTCAAATTTGGTCAAAATATCATTAGCGGTTTCGCAGAATAACCTGCAAGTGTTTACGGGTGGACGATGCGCCATCCCATAAGCTCACCTGAACTTTGTTCCAGGTGAGATAAAAATTACGTTTATCAACGAACGAAGCAGCCCCTCCCCCCTCCCTGCCCGCCCCCTTCCCCCCCCCTACCCCCGCCCCCGTGCCTCACCTTTGTTGTGCTATTTTATTTTCCCCCGTTTTGTGTGATCTGCTTTCATTATACGACGCGTCACTTCCACATAAACAGATACATCGATATATATAAACACCGTTGTCTGTCCGCCATTGTTCCTTATCCACGGCGACATCTTATAAGTTACAAACTCCAGACTCAGGGTGCAAACACACGTTTATGAAGAGGAGAGGGTAACATCGGTAATGTATCCACGGCATCACGTGGGGGCATGGGGGAGGAGGGGAGAGGGTAACATCGGTAATGTGCCCACAGCATCACGTGGGGGAATGGGGGAGAGGGTAACATCGGTAATGTGCCCACAGCATCACGTGGGGGCATGGGGGAGGGGGGGAGAGGGTAACATCGGTAATGTGCCCACAGCATCACGTGGGGGCATGGGGGAGGAGGGGAGAGGGTAACATCGGCAATGTGCCCACAGCATCACGTGGGGCATGGGGGAGGAGGGGAGAGGGTAACATCGGCAATGTGCCCACAGCATCACGTGGGGGCATGGGGGAGGGTGGGAGAGGGTAACATCGGCAATGTGCATAAATAAATAAAAACAATTGTTGTAATAAAAGTTTTTTGTGATAAAAAGATAAATGTGTTTGTTTTTGTCCATTTGTCTAACAATGTCCGCGACCCCGTGTCGTGTCCGCAGATGGACGGAGCCGGAGTCTGGACACAAACTCTGCACATCGACAGATCAAGATCACCGGGGATCTCAGGATGGCGACTCGAACCTGTACCGGGAATCAGTACCCGGAACATCCTGATCGGTTTGATGTTTGTCCACAAGTTGTTTCCCGTGATTGTTTCTCCTCAGGTCGTCATTACTGGGAGGTCGATGTGGGGTCGAGTCGTTGGTGGGGAATCGGATTCTGTTTAAACTCCATGGGGAGAAAAGGGGGAGAGAGCTGGTTGGGAGGGAATCCCGAGTCTTGGTGTTTATTTAAATGTAATAACAAATTCTCTGCATATCACAACAATCAACGAACCTCCCTGTCCGTCCCGGGGGATCATGAACGGTTTGGGTTCTTCTTTGATTGCGAGGCGGGAGAGTTGACGTGTTTCGGGGACTTGCGGGTCCTGCACGTGTTCAGGGGGAACTTCATGGACCCCGTTAAACCCGCTATTGGGGTTTATGTTGATGGTGATTCCGTTCATTTTGTACATTTAGTGAAATAAACTTTCATCACGAACTGATCCGGTTATTTTGGGTCAAATCAATCAAATCATTCACCTGTTCATGACGATGTGATTACTGATTAATGTTTATATTACTAGGGCGTGCCCGTACGTGGGTGCAAAAAAGCATGCGTGCAAACAACAACAACAAAAAAAAACTTTGAAACCACGTGGCAGTAACGACCACAGAACCCCCCCCCTCTATTTACATGAAATGGTTTGGTCCATTCGCAAAGCCAAAGCGAACGGCTTGCGAGTACGGTAGAACCCCCCCCCCCCCTCTATTTACATGAAATGGTTTGGTCCATTCGCAAAGCCAAAGCGAACGGCGAACGGCTAAATCGCCATAGCTCGGTAACTACTTCTCCGATTAATATGAAACCTTGAAAAGGCACATCCTCAGGTCCCCAGCAATATACCTGGCAAGTTTCAAGTATATCGGACCCGTGGTTGTCGAGAAACAGCGGTCACAGACAAACACACAGACACACACACATACACACACACATACACACACACATACACACACACATACACACAGAGATTACTGGAATTATAGATAGACTAGGACGTGCCCGTACGTGGGTGCCCGTACGTGCGTGCAAAAAAGCATGCGTGCAAACAACAACAACAAAAAAAAACTTTGAAACCACGTGGCAGTAACGACCACAGAACCCCCCCCCCTCTATTTACATGAAATGGTTTGGTCCATTCGCAACGACCACAGAACCCCCCCCCCCCCTCTATTTACATGAAATGGTTTGGTCCATTCGCAAAGCCAAAGCGAACGGCGAACGGCTAAATCGCCATAGCTCGGTAACTACTTCTCCGATTAATTTCAAACCTTGAAAAGGCACATCCTCGGGTCCCCAGCAATATACCTGGCAAGTTTCAAGTATATCGGACCGGTAGTTGTCGAGAAACAGCGGTCACAGACAAACACACACACACACACACACACACACACACACACACACAGACACACACACACAGAGATTACTGGAATTATAGATAGATAATAAAGTTTATATAACTTAATAAGTTCATTCTTTATCTTATTTGATGTGAAATGAACTTTAACCTGAACTCTTCATTCTCCTCACGATACAATACAGATTCTTCTTCTTCAAAAGCGTCATTGAATGGGATGTTTGAGGGAAGAAAGTCCGTCCAGGTAGATGAAACCCTTTGTGTTTACCTGGAATGGACCACCGCCGTTAATAGTGAAGGTGAGAGTGGGTTTGGATCGGATCACAGGTAGAATGTGGAACCCTGGATGGAACTAACAGAACGTTCATCAGGTATCGCTAATCACACCGTTGGAAACATGACCAGGTGACCTTTTGGGTGTTACTATATCTTTTGGTCCGATGAAGGGTTCACACCGGAAACGTCAGGTTCTCAATGTTTCCCACGGAGATTTTAATCTTAGTCTTCATGGAAATCTTTTCCATCCAATCAAAACACAGATAAAATCATTTAATAACTGGTATAGTGACGTCACTAAGTTAATTTAGTATCAGGTGAATGCAAATTCCAGAGAAGGCGTCACATAATGTACTGTGATTAACAATTCATATTCACCTGGCGGGAGGTAAATCGTGATCATGCAGGTGTTGCCCTCAGGGCGACATTGCACTCCGGGAGGGGCAGTTTGGGGTTCACCCTCGAATTTCCCCAATTGGGGGAAACTCGACCCGACAACTCTTGGTAGTGGGGACTTCCATCTCGCTATACCTGGATATTGAAACAAAGAACAGGTAAACACCTTCATGTTAAACATTCACGAATTAACTTCTCTTTTTTACTTTACACGTCGACGCCATTGAATGTTGATATTACAACCTGTATGACGAATCTTCCCAGGTATTACGTTTGAATCGTGAGTGAAAAACCTGCGATAAAACATGTACGAAATGTAATTTGTGACGTCACAATAATCAAAACAATGTGCAGTGGAATTGAAAACAAGGGTGTTTCACAGGTAGGGTGATCCATCAATCCACGGTAGAGGATCATCATGGTGTTTCACAGGTAGGATGATCAATCAATGCGCGGTATGAGGCTCATGGTGTTTCACAGGTAGGATGATCCATCAATGCGCGGTATGGGGCTCATCATGGTGTTTCTCAGGTAGGATGATCCATCAATGCGCGGTATGGGGCTCATGGTGTTTCACAGGTAGGATGATCCATCAATGCGTGGTATGGGGCTCATCATGGTGTTTCACAGGTAGAATGATCCATCAATGCGCGGTATGGGGCTCATCATGGTGTTTCACAGGTAGGATGATCCATCAATGCGCAGAATGGGGCTCATCATGGTGTTTCTCAGGTAGGATGATCCATCAATGCACGGTATGGGGCTCATGGTGTTTCACAGGTAGGATGATCCATCAATGCGTGGTATGGGGCTCATCATGGTGTTTCTCAGGAAGGATGATCCATCAATGCACGGTATGGGGCTCATCATGGTGTTTCTCAGGAAGGATGATCCATCAATGCGCGGTATGGGGCTCATGGTGTTTCACAGGTAGGATGATCCATCAATGCTCGGTATGGGGCTCATCATGGTGTTTCTCAGGTAGGATGATCCATCAATGCATGGTATGGGGCTCATGGTGTTTCACAGGTAGGATGATCCATCAATGCACGGTATGGGGCTCATCATGGTGTTTCACAGGTAGGATGATCCATCAATGCACGGTTTGGGGCTCATCACGGTGTTTCACAGGTAGAATGATCCATCAATGCGTGGTATGGGGCTCATCATGGTGTTTCACAGGTAGCATGATCCATCAATGCGCGGTATGGGGCTCATGGTGTTTCACAGGTAGGATGATCCATCAATTCGCGGTATGGGGCTCATCATGGTGTTTCACAGGTAGGATGATCCATCAATGCGCGGTATGAGGCTCATCATGGTGTTTCACAGGTAGGATGATCCATCAATGCACGGTATGGGGCTCATCACGGTGTTTCAGAGGTAGGATGAACCATCAATGCGAGTACCGTCCCTCGGATGAACGTTAAACGGTAATCCCGTCTACCGACATTAGTTGTTGTACGTTATAGATCCCAAGGTGTCCTTCGTGAAGTGTAGGTGAGCTATCGCCGGCATCCTGAACAAATTACAGAACAAATCCCACTGTAACCTGCACAGGTCATTGATCATCAACGTCACAGGTCACCACACTCAGTCAATGACGCGACCTCGACACCTTGTGCCGTATTCAAAAGAAGAAGAAGAAGAACCCATGATTAATCACCATACCTGGTTCTGTTCTGAAGCCTCGTCAGTCCAAACACCATTGAACTTCCCGCTCGTTTCACACAGTGAAATGTTCCTGTGGAATTCTGTACCTGTATCTGGTGGTGGATGCTTCTTCATCACCATCAGGTATTGTGGGATACCTGCCACGTGTTTACTGTGTCCAGTAGATATCAGATATGGCAGCATGTTTATACCTCAAGGTGCTGTTCCCACCTGCCAGCTCTTTCACCTTCCACACACCTTTTTAGTACGAGGACCATGTTGATGTACACGAGACACCTTGGTATCTCTTGGTTCTTGTACAAGTTTCCGGCTGCACAAGGAACGACTTTGCTGTCGATCTCTCCAGGTTAGACCACTCACCTCAGTCTGGAAGTGCTGAATTCCTGCCCATGGAGCTCTTCCAGGTGTTTTGGTTCATGGTCCTGAAGTGACAGCTTTCAACACCTCATCATCGTTACCTGAATGTTGGTAGATGTTGTGGGCGGTGCCAAGCGTTGTTGTACCTTCCAGTGTGTTCATGGAAGTCGAGGTTACCAATGGCACTTTGAGTGAATTTTCCACTTTTAAGGTTTGTTTGAATCAAGAGCTCACCTTGATCCTGGTCCTCCTCACTAGTCCGTGACACGGAAGCGATACATCTCTGGCTATTTGATACCTGATGATATTGTTAAAACGGGTCAATATTTTAACTCCTTCTTTATTCCTGGTTTGTTTAAGGTGTGAAATGCTATTGGGGATACCTGCTACAGGTGCAGAAATACCTTGATCCATATTCAGCACTTTTTCCCGATTTCTCTCACTCAGTTCCAATTTAAGTCTGACTCATTCATCTCTGGAGTTGCATCAGTCACCATCCAGGTCACGTGAATCTCGAGGGACACAGGTACACATTCAGGTGCAGAATCGTAGCGATGAATAAACAGTGATGGATCCCCTTCTGGATTCTTCTTCTTCTCGTTTCTCGCAGGTGTCCTTCACATCATTCCGGAATGGTTTAGCAGAATGGTGGAAGATAACGTTCTATTCAGGATGAGCACCTGTGGTTGTGGATTCGTCACCACTTTCCTCTGCACGTTTCTTCAGGCAGGTAACCTTTGATAAAAGATAACCTGATGACATACCTGATGAACAAATAATAGATTTACCTTTTTGTGGGACTATCATGACATTTGATCCATGGTCTGCGTAGTATTCTTCATTCCTTTTTGAGAATGGAGCACCTGTATGAAGGGGGTATTCACTATACCAGGTACCGATAACCAGCACCTGTATTTGTGGTGAAGTGAACTCAGACATATGATTCTGTTCGGATCTTCAGATAAAGTTGCCATCTTTGTGAGAGGTGAACCACTGCAGAGCATCATCATGTACTGTATCACAGGTGTGTTTCATCTGCAGGTGAGACTTTGTCATATTTGTACACAAACAGGACTTATGGTACCTGGTCATTATCAATCAGGTCACCACAATTGTCACCATATACCTGGATACGGTGTATCATATCATCATCACCGAGTACCTTTTATTGCTCCCATATCACATTTTGTCGATGATCCTTCGTACCCACAGGTAGTAGTTGATGTTCACCTGTGCGATCTCGTTCCTCCACACAAACGAAGCATTGATTTATACGGTCTATGGATTTAGTAGTGGATGACCCAAGGTGTATCTACACCTGATGTTCCCAGAGTTCGTTTCTGCATTTTTGTCACATGTGTTGGACACGTGATGATTTCACTTTTTCACAATTTCCACATGTGACATGACACATGTTTCGGATTCGTCACTTCTGCCCTTGTTGTTATTGTATACTGTTAAGATTTTTAGTTTCAGGTAATATTGTTGTTAAGATTTCTGTGTGAAATGGAGATGACTTTTGTAAAAGGTAAAAATTAATGTTTGTGAAGGAAAAAGAAAAAAACGCGGCAAAGAAACCGGAAGATGAGAGAGGAGGTGATCGGCAGGGAGAGGAGGAGACAGGTGACGTGGAAAATTTTGTGACGTCCCCTTACGAGGCACAGTTCCAGGCGTTAAAAAGATCGGAACTGAGGACGTTGATCAAATACAGTAACTTGGAGGTCCGAGTTAATATGAAGAGGGCAAAGATTCAGACGTTGGTGGTGGAATATTTCGTCGGAATGAGAAAATGGGAAGAGGTAGCATTGGATTGGGTACCAGAGGGAAAAGGAAATATGGAGCTCCGGAAAATGGCGATGCAACTGCAGAGCCAGGAAAGGTTAAAAGAGTTGGAATGGAAAGCATAAAAGGAACAAGAGGAAAGGAAACCTGAAAGGGACTTAAAGGAACGGGACATGGAGTATCAAAGGGACTTAAAGGAACGGGACATGGAGTATCAAAAGGACTTAAAGGAACGGGACATGGAGTTTCAAAGGGACTTAAAGGACCGGGACATGGAGTATCAAAGGGACTAAAAGGAACTGGACATGGAGTATCAGAAGGAAATTGTACTCAAGGAGGTTGAAATACGTGGAGGATGGAGAGAAATCTTATCCGTGCCGGATAGTTCGACAACAAGTCAGAACTCTTGGGATGTTGGTAGACATGCAAGACTGGTTCCATCCTTTATAGTCCTGGCCCTGACATAAAAAACCTGAATACATCTCAGAAGGCATAGACTTTGACAGTTGTTTTGAGAATGGGATACCCCTACCATCAATAATCCACTGGGTGGAATTCCTGAATTTGTAGCATAAGCTGGAAAATGGCCATTTTCCAAAATGGCCGCCACGGGGCCAGTGCCAAAAAAGAAATGCCTATACGTTTTGATAGGAACATAGTAGATTGATGATTTTGGCGTATATTATGGGGTTTTCAGGTATGCCGGACACAGTGGTGCTGTTAAAAATATTTTAGACATTGCCTAGTTACCGAAATCCAAGATGGCCACCACCAGAAATCTGTCAATCAAGAAAACGTGTATAAATTTTAATACAAATGTAGTAGAGTGATGATTTTGGTGTCTGTTTTGGGGTTTTCAGATATGCTTGACATAGAGGTAACATCAATAAACATTTTAGATGTTTACTAGTTATTAAAATCCAAGATGGCCACTGCATGAAGGCTGTCGATCATGAAAATATGTGTAACTTTTGATAGAAACGATGATGGATTACGATTTTAGTGTCTATTGTGTAGGTTTATAGTATTTCCTACCGATTAATATTGGCTATAGGGAAACTAGAGCCTGTCATTTGCTGTTTTAAGAAAGGGCATTTTCTGTTTCATAAATTCTCAAACTGTTAATTTCACTTCAGCCTTGGAATTCAAAATGTATTAACATGTAAGATATGGAACATAAAGTACAAATTTCATTTCAGACTAGTTCCAAATTCTGGTATTTTAACCGTTTTTCTGCTTTGAAATGGAAAATGACATTCCCTAGGTAACAGTAACATTTAGATATTAGCTAGTTTTGGACAAAAAATTTTAATAACAAGAATGAAAGTAAAAAAAACATTGCAGAATAATATAACACAGCACAGATGGAATGATCGCCAATCATGGTATGAATATGATTTCAAGCACAGAGAGTGGTAAGATATTGTAACGAATGTGGAAACGTTACAATGTGAACGTTACAAAAGTACGGTAACACCCTGTTAATGTAAATAATGGTCGCAGTCGGCCTCCTAGTTAATTCCATGAAACTTACACGCAGGTCACGATATATCTTTTAAATAGTGTATTTCCTTATTCCATGTAGGCTAAATATGTGTTTCCCACTAGATTGACTTTGCATTGTATCAAACAAAATAAGCGTAGGCCCTTCCAATTTCCCCAAAACCTCCCTTCCAATTGCCTTCCGCATTTTGGGCGGTTTTCTTCAACCGCCATTGCCCATGTGCTTTGAGTCGGAGAAGAAAGGCGTGTCTCCACCTCGTCATAAGAGGGAAGGAGTGAACCGGCCCTAACAGCCAATCAGCACCGCGGTGAGCGACCCGGTAGGCGTGCCCTCGGAGCCGGCGGCTTAATTCCGCCCGAGGTGATAAAAGCGACTGTAAGGGACTGCTTTACCAGATGACTTGGAGAGGCCTTGGGAGATGAGCAAAGAGACTGTACCAAGAGGATCGGTGAGATGCGAAACGCTCCAAGCCAAAGAGGAGAGGTACTCGGCAAGGAAACCAGCTTTGGAGAGACGCGCTGAGAGGAGGGAGACGGCTCCACCCCAAGAAGAGGAGCAGGTGTGCCGAACCAGCGCGTGACGTCTACCGCAGCGGATACACGACGGAGGGTTTCCCGCCAAAACCGCGAGGAATTGCGAGTTGCGGCCTCCCGACTTTGCCTCCCTCTCAAGCAATCCACCTCAAGCCCTACCTGCCTGCATTATCCCCTGTGTAAGTGTGAACGTCCTGTCCTGCTCGTTGTCTTGGGGCTAAGTAAAAATGAATAGTGTAAGTTAACGATTCGCTGTGTTACTGCTTCTTCCATCCATTGCTAGTGTGTGTATAATAAATCTGTTCTTCCTCCGTATTCTTCTTCTTCTTCTTTTTCATTCTCTTTCGGTCGCTTTAGAGATTTCCCGATTGAATATCTGTGGGGCGATCTGGTCAACGTCGGGTGGAATCGGGTTCTAATCGGGGAGTAACTGTGCGGACGCGGTTAAATACACCACCGCTCGGTCAATATAACATCTAAAAGCCGCGTCTGTAACAATATGATAATCCAATGAATTATCATGTCCCATCCCGACACTGTTTAAACAGCCATGATTTAATGTACTGTCTTATCTGCATTACTCAAGATGTCACTGGCTGACGACTTATTTTGACACACTGATTCTTGTTGCTTGTGACAAAATATCACACAATTTTGCCCTCCCTTTTTGCATGGGCACCGCTTTGTGTCGTACTTTCCCATGCATTTACAGATGACTAGCTTCTCGTGGGGTCATGGTTTGAGACATTTTGCAGGCAAGAGAATAACATTATCAATCACCCAGCCATAGTTTGTTGGATCTGGAGTTGAGTGGGAGTCATGGAGAAGGCACAGGGCATTACGCACAACAAAAAAAGCTCTGTATATGGCCGAGAATGACATTTGATTTAGGGGGTCGGGATTGTAGGGGCTTTGGCGTCGTAGCTCGGATATGGCACTCCACTCGAAGCTGGTCGAAAGTCAGAGATTCTGACTTGGACTTTGCACCAGCCCACACATGAACGAGGTACTCCTCAGCTTTCATCACATCCTCTTCCGTTAACTGATTTGACTCAGAAAAATCGGCCAGAAACCTCTGTGGCTCCATGACAGAGATGCGTGTTTTGTGCCAATCTTGCTGAGCGTATCATCGCCAGTGAGGACATGAGCCTTCACTATGACTCTGCACAGTCCCACTCCCAACTTATCTGCGAGAACATGAAGTGGAAGATGCCTGCGCTTACCAGAGCGAAACTCTTCCCACAACTCTTGAAGACCACTCTCTCTCGCAATTGAGGGATAAAGCATAGTAAACGCACTAATGTGACTGTGTCATTGGAGATCACAAGCAGCCGACTAATCGCACGATCCACATCCCATGCACAGAGAAGAACTAGGCGATCATCAGCTTCCTCCAAATGACATGTCAACGCTTCCATAGATTTTTTTGTTTGTTTTGTATACATAATCGAGGCTCGTGAAAGAGCTAACTTTTATCACACGAACAAATCAAACAGACAAACAAACAAAGTATATAAAAAGGGGAGTGGAAGACAGGATGGGGATAGTAGGGTAATAATGTTGATCCGAGGCCACTTTGAAATCCCATTGACTTACATGTTAATTTTCCTCTCACCCTCATTTCCCCAAAACATCCAAATCTCTTCCCTAATTTCCCCATTCACTTACATGTTAAATTTTCCCTAAAGACCCAAAATTCTTCATACCCCAAAAAGCTAAATCTCTTCCTCCCATTGACTTACATGTTAAACGTTGATCCTAGGTGGCCTAGGATCAACATTGACTTCGCTCGGGTGGTGTCAATTTTCCTTTTAATTAATCTTCTTTTCATATTCTAATTTTGATAGATTCTGGGACACTCTCCTATTAAGTGATCATGATCACTATTTCCTCCTACCCTAATCATTACAATCCTTCCAACCTTGTAGACCTATGTGACTGTGTCATTGGAGATCACAAGCAGCCTTCTGTAAGATAATAATCCTTCTGTAAGAACCTATGATCCTTTAAACCTTTAATCCTTCTGTATGAACCTATGATCCTTTAAACCTATAATCCTTCTGTATGAACCTATAAATCCTTCTGTATGAACTTATATTCCTTTTTTATAAATCTATAATCCTTCTACCCCTAATATTTGCGATCCTTCGACCCCACTCAAAAGAGAATAGAAGTGCATTATTAAGTGTATGGAAGACACTAGTATTGAGTTTTCGAACTGTGAATAGTAAATTTTTGATTCTAAAGCAGTAGCATGTCAGTACCTTCGATTAGACCTCTCAAACAATAATCCTTTGAATTAACAAGTACAAAAAGTTTTAATTAAAACAAAAGCCACGTCGATGTTACACAATGCCTAGATGCAGCTGTGCCTATGCCGTGATTGTAAAAAAATATATCTCGGCAATTTCCCGTATGTGGCGACACGTGAACGAAGCTATGCTCTCTCTCCACATTATTGTGACGACGTATAAATTAAATATTTCATCGTGACGATTGTCATCAAATGGACGAATTTTTAATATATCTCGGCATTTTCCCATCTGTTATTTCGGGCGGTGTATGACTGAGCATGCCGCGATTTAAACAAAATATATATATATATATATCTCGGCATTTTCCCGTATGTGGTGACACGTGAACGAAGCTATGCTCTCTCTCCACATTATTGTGACAACGTATAAATTAAATATTTCATCGTGACGATTGTCATCAAATGGACGAATTTTTAATATATCTCGGCATTTTCCCGTCTGTTATTAAATATTTCATCGTGACGATTGTCATCAAATGGATGAAATTTTAATATATCTCGGCATTTTCCCGTCTGTTATTTCGGGCGGTGTATGACTGAGCATGCCGTGATTTAAACAATATATATATATATATATATGTATATATATATGTATATATATATATGTATATATATATATATATATCTCTCGGCAATTTCCCGTATGTGGCGACACGTGAACGAAGCTATGCTCTCTCTCCACATTATTGTGACGACGTATAAATTAAATATTTCATCGTGACGATTGTCATCAAATGGACGAATTTTTAATATACCTCGGCATTTTCCCGTCTCTTATTTCAGGCGGTGAATGACGGAGCATGCCGTGGTTTAAACAAAATATATCTCAATGGACTTGAAGTTACAGGCATTTGAGAATTCATTTCGTTCTATAAAGGGCAACTTTCATCGGATTTTTTCCCCGTTTTTTTTCAACCGAGTCTAAAACTATGTTAGCGACTGTGAAAAATGAAATGATATATCGAATTTGATTTGAAAGAAAACTGTGTGAGAGAGGAAGACACCACGGGCCTACAAAACAGGCCTCAAAGCTATGCGAGTTAATAAAATGGTGGATATTTGTTTATATGAAGCCTCTCCCAAAATGGGTGGAGCCATGGTTCCCAGAATGGGTGGAGCTTCGAGGTTTTGTCTTATCTGCAAGAACAAGAAGAAGAAGAACAACAACAACAGCAGAGGGCACTCTATGAGCAGCGTCTGCGACGCGGCTAAAAAGAAGATAAATAATACAACTATAAATGAAATCATCATTATCCTTATAAACCTATGACACCATCACTTTTCGAACTGAGAATAGTAAATTTTCAAACTATGAATAGTAAATAGGAAGAATTGTAAACTTTTCAAACCTACTTTAAAGAGAATAGTGAATTTTTGAACTGAGACTAGTGAATTTTTGAATACAAGTCAAGAGACACCAGCATTAAGTTTTCGAACTGAGACTAATGAATAGGAGGAATAGTGAATTTTCAAATTCAAGAGAGTAGTAAATAGGAAGAATAGTAAATTTTAGTGTTCAGATCAAGAGACACTGGTATTAGTAAGTGTGTGGAAATTTTTTGGATCCGGATTAAGAGAGATGGAAATGGAGATGGGGAAAAGAGATGTTGTAATGTATAAAAGGGAGATGGAAATGGGAATCTATGATCCTTCTAGCCTTATAAATCTATGATTCTGTATGAAAATACGGTCCTTCTATATGAAAATATGAGTTGTATGAAACTATGATTCTGTATGAAAATATGATTCTTCTATATGAAAATATGATCCTTCTGACGTTATAGACCTTTCAACCTTTTAGTAGGCTACTCACCTTCTATGATCCTACATCTAATATACTTTAACATTGCTTGTCTCCACCATTTATAAATTAAAGCCCCCTTTAGTTTGGTTGTTAAGGAAAAGGGCGGCGGTAGCCCCTTAAAATCCCCAACCCCCCTTTTTAACTTATCTCTTATACTTATATAAATCTCTTATACCTATATTATGACTTATATATATATGTATATAACCATAAGGGAGACCATCAATTCCATTTTCTAAAATAAACCTCTTATCATCAAAAGCCCCCAATGCTTTCTTATTCGTCTCTTCTGAATATAATTGATGTTTATAACTTCTTATTCCATTAATCTTTCTAAACTCTTCATTCTTTGATGTTAAACAATTATAATAATTTTCAAAGTTTATTGTTTCTTTAATAACATTTTTCTTTATACCTTTTAACTTTTTAACAGTCTTTTCAACGTTATTCACAATGTATTTATAAGCATAAGCCTTTGACCTCAATGCCACAAATTCACTCATCACATTTCCTCCTACTTCATCCTTAAACTTTCCAATCACCTTTTTATTTTTAGAAGAGTACAACTCACTCTTATCATTGTAATCACTTGTATCATAGGTATCGATGTCCTTTTTCATGTCTGAATAAACATCATCTGTATTAATTTTTACAATACAACTATCTGTATCCATATAAAGTAGAGTTATATCATCTTTGTATCTTTTCTTCAAGTTATTGTAAAGGTAGTCGTACATCAAGGACTTTGATAAATCAAGTATTGAGGTACCAATGTAAATAGGTTTGTTCATCTCAACACTTTCTCTCATCAAATGTATCACGCAAAAGTTTCTGAAAAAACTTCTTCTCTCATAAAACTCGGTTTATTAATTAATTTTGATGCTTGTTTCCATGATGTTGATAGTCTAATATTTTGTCTATTTCTAACATTCTCCATCGTTTTTCCGAATACGCTGTTGTTCATGAGCTTATAAAAGTCTTTCTCAAAATTATTCTTTGATTCAATCCTACATTGTGTGTTAAAATCAATATACTTTTTTAACCTATGACTCTGATTAAACTTGAGAATCCTATGTAACTTTTCAACACGGAGACCCTCTGAAATACATTGTCTTAAATTCCTCTGATGAATTACATAATTTTTCTTATCATACAAGGTAGTAAGAAGTTTCTCTGATGCTTTACCCTTTATATTGAACTAGGGCATGCCCGTACTATATATATATCTAAAAGTATATCCCCCCCCTCTATTTACATGCAATGGTTTGGTCCAAAGCGAACGGCTTGCGAGTACGGTGACAATCCCCCCCCCCTCTATTTACATGAAATGGTTTGGTCCAAAGCGAACGGCTTGCGAGTACGGTGACAATCCCCCCCCCTCTATTTACATGAAATGGTTTGGTCCAAAGCGAACGGCTTGCGAGTACGGTGACAATCCCCCCCCCCCCCCTCTATTTACATGAAATGGTTTGGTCCAAAGCTAACGGCTTGCGGAGGTTGGTAAAGAAATCGCCATCGCGTGCACAAATGCGCAGGAAAGCGAATGAATCGCAAATTAGTTTAAAAACATAGTTTAACGCCCGAGCGAGTTTAACGCAATCGCAAATCGCATCGCAAAGCGAAAGAATCGCAAATTAGTTTTAATTAGTTTTAAAACATAGTTTAACGCCAACATAGCGCCAACATAGTTTGCCGACGGGAAATAAATGAATACGCTCTTCAAATGTGCCATCCGAGGCAGAGTCTGTTCGCCACGTTCGGCACACGTGATAGCTCGCTGCTCTCTGATTGGTTGAATCGTTTTTTGGACATAGCTCGGTAACTACTTCTGCGATTAATTTAAAACCTTGAAAAGGCACATCCTCGGGTCCCCAGCAATATACCTGGCAAGTTTCAAGTATATCGGACCGGTAGTTGTCGAGAAACAGCGGTCACAGACAAACATACAAACATACAAACATACAAACATACAAACATACACACAGAGATTAGTGGAATTATAGATAGATGATCGTTGATAATCACTTAACCACTCTTTCTTTGGACTTTCTTTCTCACATGCGAATGGAAGATCTTTATGAAGATCATGGAGTTCCTCTGGATATTTTGAATCAACCTCAAGATAATAACCGACCTTTAAATCATCTAATTCAGCTTGTGATCTTGTGATAATGAACATAGATCCTGAAAGACTTTGTTGAAATTCTTTTCTTTAACCCATTTCAATCCACCATATGGAAGAGCCTGAGACATTGCCCACCCATACAATTTATTCGCGTCATAGTATATCAAGTAAGAACTCTCCTTCTTAGGATTATAATCATGAAGATATTTGTTATTTGCTTTAGTATAACTTTTACTACATGCTTCTGAAATTCCTCCTCTCTTTGCCTTTTCAATCATCAACAACATGTCAACGTCAGTTATCAAATCCAACTCTTGTTTAGTCATCTTTAACATAGCACTCCAAGCCAATCCAGGAGCAGTGTAATAGTGAGCAGGATCCAATCCATATCCAGAATGACAGATTATTCTGAAAGCCTCAAACACATCAGCGAGAAGAAGGACATCAGTTTTCAGATAGAGATCATGATACTCACCAAGATTCTTTATATTATATTTTTCCCAAACATTTTGAGCATGTTTATAATCATCATCTGAAATATTTGAATTATTTAGAATGTTATAGAAATTTTCTTTTGAAGGAAGTTGTGTTTCATTAAATCACTCAAATGAGTCCATATACTCATAGGGATAAATTCCCTTTTGTGCTCGTAAATATATATCTTTAAAGTGTTCTTTTAAACATGAAAACTCTTTTAGATTTTGAACTAAGTTAGCCAATGGACTTGCCATGAATTTAAATGTATCAAGAAATCTGATCTGCGTAATAGGAGATGTATGAATTGATTTCGAGAATGAAATGTATTTCTTATCTGTGTTAGGAATTGCTGAAATGTGTCCGGGCGTCTTTGAGAGTTCATTAATGAATAGATGCGTATCATAATCAGCGTTGTTATGAAGAAAGATGGGAATGAAAGAGGGGAGTTTATAATTAATATTACAACTTTGATGAGCCAGACCTCTATATTTACGAGTAAGATGGCAATGATCTCTAACCTTTAAACCTTCATCAATTTTCTTCTCACAAATATGGCAGATGCTATTCGGATGCTCAAATTCAGTTTCTTCTTCTTTTGTTAGAGGGTTCATTGGTTTATTGGTTTCTCTCATTATCTTGGATAACATATACGTCTTTTTTCGAACACAGTCTTTTTCTCATCGTCGGACAAACTCTTCTGAAGCATTTGAACCTCTATACTCCTCTAACTTGTTATATTGATCACCAACAGATGATTTTATATAATAACAGAAACCACAAGGAATATGTTTTTGATATTTGTTTGTGTATGGTTCTTTTGGATCTGGAGAAGTAGTATCAATTTTTTCGAGAATACTTTCAAAATCAGCATATACTACAAATGGATGTTTCATCGTTTTATTTTCATCTTTGAATGAGATATTTGAGCCTTCTTTAGGCAAATTGATTACCGTTGATTTATGTTCACTACAATACTCTCAGTGTTTATCTAATCTTTCTTGTGTATGGAAGAAGTTAAGACAATGCAAACAAACAAATATTTTATTTGTCCTTTCACATACTTGTGTACGAAACAATTTAGAAAGATCTTTGATGTATACATAATGCAAATTTCCCTCCGAATTAAAATAAAGAAGATTAACACGACAAGATTTATGATCATCAGTAAGTTTCAGAACCTGAATGTTGTTTGTTTCTGTTAGACCATAAACATTAACTGATAAATTATTCATCTTTTCAAATTTAGGAATATCATTTAAAGCCATAGGAAACTTTAGATCTTTCATATTTAATGTATTCTCATATTTTTTATAATTACTAACTCGTTTAACATTATTAACAGCAGGATGTAAATGTGCCAAACAGGACCAGAGAAAACATTTATTGGCTTTATTGAGGATATTGATAACTGCTTTTTTATTTTTGATAACACTAGGTAAATCAATGTAAGAAGAGCTTTTAGAGGATTTGATTTAAGAACATGAATATCAATAAATAGTATCTCATCTATATTCCATCCACTTCCAGTAATAGTATGCTCAAGTTTTTGTTCTTGTTTAATCAGTTGACCATAGACTCCTGATGTTTTGAAATCTTGATATGAATATATAAAGTGGTTCTTGGTTCTCATGTAAGCTTCAGTGAAAACAGTACCATCGATTAGATCTACGTTAGAGTTTTTTATTTTAATACCCATAAATAACTTGATTGCTTTCAACTCAATAAGAGTCTTTTCAATAAAATCTCGGAGAGAGGGTTTGATGATTTCCACAGCCTCAGCAATTGAAGGGGGGCCAGGAGGTTTAAAGTCAAATATGCATATTCTGATATGTCCTTTGTAAGCGCCATCAGTGGATCCTAGTAGTAAACACTTTTGACAAGTGTTTGTCTGTTTTGAGATGTGCTTTGAAACCCTTCTTGAGAACTGATATTTTACAGAGACTACAATGTTGTTTTTTAGGTGGAGCAGGTGGTAGTGTCTTGCGTATATGTTTTTGTGTTTTATAATGTTTATTAATATGTTTATAGTTCTGCTCACAACTCTCACAATAAGTAGAAACCATAGTATTTATATGGTAAAAAAACTTCACTATGTTGTCTTTTGGGTGGAGCAGGAGGTAGTGTCTTACGTATATGTTTTTGTGTTTTATAATGTTTATTAATATGTTTATAGTTCTGTTCACAACTCTCACAATAAGTAGAACCCATAGTATTTATATAGTAAAAAACTTCACTGTGTATGAGCCATCTTTTACTTAAAATAAAACACTTTTTGAGCTTATCAGCTCCGTTTTATATATCACTATACTTAAACTAAAACATGGAAAATTGAAAACAAGAGTCAGGAAACTCAATTAAATTTGGGACAACATATTCATATGATTCTTGGTTAGGATGTGATATCTATAACTAGTCTTCTTCATATCCTTATCACAAAGATCACAATGTTCCATCTCTTCTTCTTTATAACCGTTAAGAACATTATCTAAATGATGCTTTGTTTGTTCATGTATCCTTTTACTAAATACTCTAATTAGCTTATTACAAGGTTCACATCTCATCATATTTTTTTAAACTCTTATCAGATGTATTGATAGCATGTTTAATGGTCCAAACATGAGCATCATATCGATTGTACTGTTTATCACAGGCGGAACAATGACCAGATCTCATGTTATTTATATTAGTGGAAAAACTTCAAAAGAGAATAGTAAGACAGAAGAATTGTAAACTTTTTAAACCTACTTTAAAAGTGAATAATAAAATTTTGAATATAGATCAAGAGACTGGTAAATTTCTGAACAAAGACTAGTAAATTTTAGAACTGTGAATACTGAATTTTTTGAATATAGGCCAAGAGACCAGTAAATTTTTGAACTGAGACTGGTAAATTTTTGAACTATGAATAATACATTTTTGAATATGTCAAGAGACCAGTAAATTTTTGAACTGTGAAGAATACATTTTTGAATACAAGTCAAGAGACGAGTAAATTTTTAAACTGAGACTGGCAAATTTTTTAACTGGGAATAGTGAATTTTTAAATATAGGTCAAGAGACTAGTAAATTTTTGAACTGATAGAGACCATCGAACCATCTTAAAAGAGTATCCTTCTTCTACATATCATCTTGCAGATTATCCTCGACCCCACTCAAACAATGATCCTTCTACCCCCTTTTAGGTTTTATTGAGGATATTAAAGATCATATGATGTATGAAGGCTATATTGAGGGTGTTGAAGATGACTCATGGTCTAGGATAATCTGCCAGATGATATGTAGAAGAAGGATACTCTTTTAAGTAGGTTCGATGGTCTCTATCAGTTCAAAAATTTACTAGTCTCTTGACCTATATTTAAAAATTCACTATTCCCAGTTAAAAATTTTTGCCAGTCTCAGTTTAAAAATTTACTGGTCTCTTGACTTGTATTCAAAAATTTATTCTTCACAGTTCAAAAATTTACTGGTCTCTTGACCTATATTCAAAAATGTATTATTCATCGTTCAAAAATTTACCAGTCTCAGTTCAAAAATTTACTGGTCTCTTGGCCTATATTCAAAAAATTCACTATTCACAGTTCTAAAATTTACTCATCTCAGTTCAGAAATTTACCGGTCTCTTGATCTATATTCAAAAATTTATTATTCACTTTTAAAGTAGGTTTAAAAAGTTTACAATTCTTCTGTCTTACTATTCTCTTTTGAAGTTTTTCCACTATATAAATAACATGAGATCTGGTTATTGTTCCGCCTGTGATAAACAGTACAATCGATATGATGCTCATGTTTGGACCATTAAACATGCTATCAATACATCTGATAAGAGTAAAAAAAATATGATGAGATGTGAAACTTGTAATAAGCTAATTAGATTATTTAGTAAAAGGATACATGAACAAACAAAACATCATTTAGATAATGTTCTTAACGGTTATAAAGAAGAAGAGATGGAACATTGTGATCTTTGTGATAAAGATATGAAGAAGACCAGTTATAGATATCACATCCTAACCAAGAATCATATGAATATGTTGTCCCAAATTTAATTGAGTTTCCTGATTCTTGTTTTCAATTTTCCATGTTTTAGTTTAAGTATAGTGATATATAAAACGGAGCTGATAAGCTCAAAAAGTGTTTTATTTTAAGTAAAAGATGGCTAGTACATAGTGAAGTTTTTTACTATATAAATACTATGGGTTCTACTTATTGTGAGAGTTGTGAACAGAACTATAAGCATATTAATAAACATTATAAAACACAAAAACATATACGTAAGACACTACCTCCTGCTCCACCCAAAAGACAACATAGTGAAGTTTTTTACTATATAAATACTATGGTTTCTACTTATTGTGAGAGTTGTGAGCAGAACTATAAACATATTAATAAACATTATAAAACACAAAAACATATACGCAAGACACTACCACCTGCTCCACCTAAAAAACAACATTGTAGTCTCTGTAAAATATCAGTTCTCAAGAAGGGTTTCAAAGCACATCTCAAAAAAGACAAACACTTGTCAAAAGTGTTTACTACTAGGATCACTGATGGCGCTTACAAAGGACATATCAGAATACGCATATTTGACTTTAAACCTCCTGGCCCCCCTTCAATTGCTGAGGCTGTGGAAATCATCAAACCCTCTGTCCGAGATTTTATTGAAAAGACTCTTATTGAGTTGAAAGCAATCAAGTTCTTTATGGGTATTAAAATAAAAAACTCTAAAGTAGATCTAATCGATGGTACTGTTTTCACTGAAGCTTATATGAGAACCAAGAACCACTTTATATATTCATATCAAGATTTCAAAACATCAGGAGTCTATGGTCAAATTATTAAACAAGAACAAAAACTTGATCATACTATTACTGGAAGTGGATGGAATATAGATGAGATACTGTTTATTGATATTCATGTTCTTAAATCAAATCCTCTAAAAGCTTCTTCTTACATTGATTTACCTAGTGTTATCAAAAATAAAAAAGCAGTTATCAATATCCTCAATAAAGACAATAAATGTTTTCTCTGGTCATGTTTGGCATATTTACATCCTGCTGTTAATCATGTTAAACGAGTTAGTAATTATAAAAAATATGAGAATATATTAAATATGAAAGATCTAAAGTTTCCTATGGCTTTAAATGATATTCCTAAATTTGAAAAGATGAATAATTTATCCGTTAATCTTTATGGTCTAACAGAAACAAACAACATTCAGGTTCTGAAACTTACTGATGATCATAAATCTTGTCATGTTAATCTTCTTTATTTTAATTCGGAGGGAAATTCGCATTATGTATACATCAAAGATCTTTCTAAATTGGTTCGTACACAAGTATGTGAAAGGACAAATAAAATATTTGTTTGTTTGCGTTGTCTTAACTTCTTCCATACACAAGAAAGATTAGATAAACACTTAGAGTATTGTAGTGAACATAAATCAACGGTAATCAATATGCCTAAAGAAGGCTCAAATATCTCATTCAAAGATGAAAATAAAACGATGAAACATCCATTTGTAATATATGCTGATTTTGAAAGTATTCTCGAAAAAATTGATACTACTTCTCCAGATCCAAAAGAACCATACACAAACAAATATCAAAAACATATTCCTTGTGGTTTCTGTTATTATATAAAATCATCTGTTTGTGATCAATATAACAAGTTAGAGGAGTATAGAGGTTCAAATGCTTCAGAAGAGTTTGTCCGACGATGAGAAAAAGACTGTTCGGTTATCAAAGATAATGAGAGAAACCAATAAACCAATGAACCCTCAACAAAAGAAGAAGAAACTGAATTTGAGCATCCGAATAGCATCTGCCATATTTGTGAGAAGAAAATTGATGAAGGTTTAAAGGTTAGAGATCATTGCCATCTTACTGGTAAATATAGAGGTCTGGCTCATCAAAGTTGTAATATTAATTATAAACTCCCCTCTTTCATTCCCGTCTTTCTTCATAACAATGCTAATTATGATACGCATCTATTTATTAATGAACTCTCAAAGACGCCCGGACAAATTTCAGCAATTCCTAACACAGATCAGAAATACATTTCATTCTCGAAATCAATTCATGCATCTCCTATTACGCAGATCAGATTTCTTGATACATTTAAATTCATGGCAAGTCCATTGGCTAACTTAGTTCAAAATCTAAAAGAGTTTCCATGTTTAAAAGAACACTTTAAAGATATAGATTTACTAGCACAAAAGGGAATTTATCCCTATGACTATATGGACTCATTTGAGTGATTTAATGAAACACAACTTCCTTCAAAAGAAAATTTCTATAACATTCTAAATAATTCAAATATTTCAGATGATGATTATAAACATGCTCAAAATGTTTGGGAAAAATATAATATAAAGAATCTTGGTGAGTATCATGATCTCTATCTGAAAACTGATGTCCTTCTTCGAGCTGATGTGTTTGAGGCTTTCAGAATAATCTGTCATTCTGGATATGGATTGGATCCTGCTCGCTGTTACACTGCTCCTGGATTGGCTTGGAGTGCTATGTTAAAGATGACTAAACAAGAGTTGGATTTGATAACTGACGTTGACATGTTGTTGATGATTGAAAAGGCAAAGAGAAGAGGAATTTCAGAAGCATGCAGTAAAAGGTATACTAAAGCAAATAACAAATATCTTCATGATTATAATCCTAAGAAAGAGAGTTCTTACTTGATGTACTATGATGCGAATAACTTGTATGGGTGGGCAATGTCTCAGGCTCTTCCATATGGTGGATTGAAATGGGTTAAAGAAAAGAATTTCAACAAAGTCTTTGAGGATCTATGTTCCTATTCACAAGCTGAATTAGATGATTTAAAGGTCGGTTATTATTTTGAGGTTGATTCAAAATATCCAGAGGAATTCCATGATCTTCATAAAGATCTTCCATTCGCATGTGAGAAAGAAAGTCCAAAGAAAAAGTGTTTAAGTGATTATCAACGATCATTCAATATAAAGGGTAAAGCATCAGAGAAACTTCTTACTACCTTGTATGATAAGAAAAATTATGTAATTCATCAGAGGAATTTAAGACAATGTATTTCAGAGGGTCTCCGTGTTGAAAAGATACATAGGATTCTCAAGTTTAATCAGTCATACGTTAAAAAAGTATATTGATTTTAACACACAATGTAGGATTGAATCAAAGAATAATTTTGAGAAACACTTTTATAAGCTCATGAACAACAGCGTATTTGGAAAAACGATGGAGAATGTTAGAAATAGACAAAATATCAGACTATCAACATCATGGAAACAAGCATCAAAATTAATTAATAAATCGAGTTTAATGAGAGAAGAAGTTTTTTCAGAAAACTTTTGCGCGATACATTTGATGAGAGAAAGTGTTGAGATGAACAAACCTATTTACATTGGTACCTCAATACTTGATTTATCAAAGTCCTTGATGTACGACTACCTTTACAATAACTTGAAGAAAAGATACAAAGATGATATAACTCTACTTTATATGGATACAGATAGTTTTATTGTAAAAATTAATACAGATGATGTTTATTCAGACATGAAAAAGGACATCGATACCTATGATACAAGCGATTACAATGATAAGAGTGAGTTGTACTCTTCTAAAAATAAAAAGGTGTTTGGAAAGTTTAAGGATGAATTAGGAGGAAATGTTATGATTGAATTTGTGGCATTGAGGTCAAAGGCTTATGCTTATAAATACATTGTGAATAACGTTGAAAAGACTGTTAAGAAGTTAAAAGGTATAAAGAAAAATGTTATTAAAGAAACAATAAACGTTGAAAATTATTATAATTGTTTAACATCAAAGAATGAAGAGTTTAGAAAGATTAATGGAATAAGAAGTTATAAACATCAATTATATTCAGAAGAGACGAATAAGAAAGCATTGGGGGCTTTTGATGATAAGAGGTTTATTTTAGAAAATGGAATTGATAGTCTCCCTTATGGTTATATACATACATAAGTATAAGAGATATATATGTCATAATATAAGTATAAGAGATAAGTTAAAAAGGGGGGTTGGGGATTTTAAGGGGCTACCGCCACCCTTTTCCTTAACAACCAAACTAAAGGGGGCTTTAATTTAAAAATGGTGGAGACAAGCAATGTTAAAGTATTTTAGATGTAGGATCATAGAAGGTGAGTGGCCTACTAAAAGGTTGAAAGGTCTATAAGGTCAGAAGGATCATATTTTCATATAGAAGAATCATATTTTCATACAGAATCATAGTTTCATACAACTCATATTTTCATATAGAAGGACCGTATTTTCATACAGAATCATAGATTTTTAAGGCTAGAAGGATCATAGATTCCCATTTCCATCTCTCTTTTATACATTACAACATCTCTTTTCCCCATCTCCATTTCCATCTCTCTTAATCCGGGTCCAAAAAATTTCCACACACTTACTAATACCAGTGTCTCTTGATCTGAACACGAAAATTTACTATTCTTCCTATTTACTACTCTCTTGAATTTGAAAATTCACTATTCCTCCTATTCATTAGTCTCAGTTCGAAAACTTAATACTAGTGTCTCTTGACTTGTATTCAAAAATTCACTAGTCTCAGTTCAAAAATTCACTATTCTCTTTAAAGTAGGTTTGAAAAGTTTACAATTCTTCCTATTTACTATTCATAGTTTGAAAATTTACTATTCTCAGTTCGAAAAGTGATGTAGTCTCTTGACTTATATCCAAAAATGTTCTATTGTCAGTTCAAAACGTTACTACTCTAGTTCAAAAATTTACTATTCTCAGTTTGAAAATTTACTACTCTCAACTCAAAAATTTGCCATTCACTTTTAAGTTGGTTGTTTCAATTTACTGACATGCTACTGTTTTAGGATTAAAAAATTACAAGTCTTCCATACACTTACTAATATACTTCTATCTTATTTTGAGTGGGGCCAAAGGATCATTGTTTGAGAGGTCTCTTGAATATAAAAGTGATCTGACATGCTACTGCTTTAGGATCGAAAAGTGATCTACTCAAAAATTCAATACACCTGCTCTCTTTTGAGTGGGGTCGAAGGATCGCAAATATTGGGGGTAGAAGGATTATAGATTTATAAGACCAAGCAGGATCATACATTCTTCCTATTTAATGCCAGTGTCTCTTGATCTAGGTTTAAAAATTTACTGGTTTTCCTATTTACCATACACCAGCTTATGAAAATTTACTGGTTTCCATACACTGACTAATACGAGTGCCTTCCATACACTTACTAATATACTCAGTTCAAAAACTCAATACTAGTGCCTCTTGATCTGAACTCGAAAATTTACTTTTATTCCTATTTACTAGCCGCTTGATCTGGACGCGAAAAGTGATCTAGTCTCTTGGCCTGTATTCAAAAATTCAATTGTAAGTAGGTTCGATGGTCTCTATCAGTTCGAAAAGTTTACAATTCTTCCTATTTAATACTAGTGCCTCTTTTAAGTTGGTTCTTTCAATTTACTATTCACTTTTAAGTTGGTTCTTCCAATTTATTAGTCTCAGTTCGAAAACTTAATACCTGTGTCCAAATTCGAAAATCCTCACTGAAACCTTCCTACATCACATGATCTTCAATATCCCTCACTGAAACCTTCGTACATCACATCATCTTCAATATCCTCACTGAAACCTGAATAGGGGTAGAAGGATCATAAATATTAGGGAGAAATAGAGGTGTCATAGGTTTATAAGGATAATGATGATTTCATTTATAGTTGTATTATTTATCTTCTTTTTAATTCAAAGGATCATTGTTTGGGCGGTCTAATCGAAGGTACTGACATGCTACTGCTTTAGAATCAAAAATTTACTTTTCACAGTTCGAAAACTCAATACTAGTGTCTTCCATACACTTACCAATGTACTTCTATTCTCTTTTGAGTGGGGTCGAAGGATCGCAAATATTAGGGGTAGAAGGATTATAGATTTATATAAAAGGATTATAAGTTCATACAGAAGGATTTATAGGTTCATACAGAAAGATTATAGGTTTAAAGGATCATAGGTTCATACAGAAGGATTAAAGGTTTAAAGGATCATAGGTTCTTACAGAAGGATTGTAGGTCTACAAGGTTGGAAGGATTGTAATGATTAGGGTAGGAGGAAATAGTGATCATGATCACTTAATAGGAGAGTGTCCCAGAATCTATCAAAATTAGAATATGAAAAGAAGATTAATTAAAAGGAAAATTAACACCACCCGAGCGAAGTCAATGTTGATCCCAGGCCACCTAGGATCAACGTTTAACATGTAAGTCAATGGGAGGAAGAGATTTAGCTTTTTGGGGTATGAAGAATTTTGGGTCTTTAGGGAAAAATTAACATGCAAGTGAATGGGGAAATTAGGGAAGAGATTTGGAAGTTTTGGGGAAATGAGGGTGAGAGGAAAATTAACATGTAAGTCAATGGGATTTCAAAGTGGCCTAGGATCAACATTATTACCCTACTGGGGATAGAAGGGGAAGCACATAAACACAACATTTGAGAGCAGGGACATCGGGAATGTGTGGGAGGGAGAGAGCTTGGGGGAGGCGGCGTGGGAAGGGGGGGGGGGAGGTGGGAGAAGTGTAAACACAAGGACACCAAGGACTTCCAGGAAAGAAGATTGGATTTAGGGTGAAATTAGCGGGGGTAGAAAAGATCAAGATTTTGGATGGGGGAAGACAAGAGATGGTGGTGAACAGCTGTTTTAAAGACCTGGAGGGAGGATTGGGATTGAAGAGAGTGAGGGAGTTTGTTCCAGAGGCGGGAGAAAAGAGGAATGAAGGAGTGAAGGTGAGCAGAGAGTCTTGATTTTGGCAGTTTAACCATAAGAGGGTTGCAGGCAGATCTTGTGCAACCTGCAGGAATATTTGTGGGACAGAGCCCAGAGAGAGCTGGAGGAGCAAGGCCGGAGAGTAGTCGTTCGAAGACACAAAGACCACCAACCTGCCTGCGGTGAGTAAGTAGAAGGCCCTCGGAGGTAGCTTCATCACGGGAGATTCCAATGATTCTGAACGCTTTGGTTTCAACAGCGTGAAGACGAGCGAGGTGTGAGGCAGGAGCACCAGCCCAGAGGGGAGAGCAGTATTCCATGGAGCTGCGGATGAAAGCCTTGTATGTGGTGAGGAGCTCAGGTGTGCCAAGGAAGGACTTCGCACGACGGAGGATGCCCAGTCGGCGACTGGCTTTGGAGGCCAGATTTGAAATGTGGTTTTCCCAGGAAAGATCATGGCAGATAGTGAGACCCAAAAGCTTGAGTGAAAGAACTTCTTGGAGAGGATTATTCAGAAAGTGGATGGGAGGGTTGTCCAGACGGTCTTTTCGGAGAGACATCGTAAGAGTGTGAGATTTGTCAGGATTGAAAGACATGTTCCACTTGTTTGCCCAGTCAGTGATTTTGTCCAGGTCTGCAGAGAGTGAGGAGGCTGCAGACTGCCGATCTGAGGGATGAGAAATGGAGCAGCAGGGAGTGGAGTCATCAGCAAAGAGATAGAGAGGATTTTCAAGAGAGTCGGAGAGATCATTGATGAAGACCAGAAAAAGCACAGGGCCCAGAACACTGCCTTGGGGAACTCCAGCCTGAACAGGAAAAGGAGATGAGAGAAACCCATTCAGGGCCACACTTTGACTATGACCAGAGAGGAAGTCCACAAGCCATGCATGGAGATTTCCATTGATACCAAAGGAGGAGAGATTGGTGAGCAGAGCGGGGTGCCAGACCGTATCGAAGGCACGTGATATGTCAAGGGAGACCACTCTAATTTCTTGTTTGACATTGAGGACCTCCATTCATTTTTGAGACAGCAGAAGCAGCATGTCCAGAGTAGAGTGACCTGGTCTGAAACCAAATTGATGATCAGAGATCAAGCCATTTGATAAGTGGAAAGATTTGATATCCGAGGCAATGATGGATTCCATGACTTTGCTGATAATTGGGAGAAGGCTGATTAGTCTGGAGTTGCAAGGATCTGTTTTTGCACCTTTTTGTGTAAAGTGGTGATGTTGGCTGATTTCCAAGCTGATGGCAGATGACCTTGAGCAAAAGAGAGGGTGAAGAGAACAGAGAGAGGGAGTGAAAGAGCGGCAGAGCAGGATTTTCGGACCCGTTGGCTGATGCCGTCAGGTCCAGTTGCAGAATCAGAGTCGAGGGTTGACAGAAACTTTTCCACCTTGTCAGGAGAAAAGGATACAGAGTCCAGGAGCAGCTGGGTATGACTGGGTACGGTGGGAGTGGGATGCTCTCAAGAGTGGGATGGGTTTGGGATACAAGATTTAGAGGCAAACACAGAGTTGAGGCATTCAGCTTTTTCACATGCGGAGTCAGCTGTGTAGCCGTTTGAGGTAAGGGAAGGGGATGGATGGGCAACAAACACCAGAAACGGATTTGATCAGGATTAATTATGAGGATATGGACAACTCTAAACTCTCCCCTCACTGATAATTGATCATAATGTGCCATTACATATTCACAATAACACAGAAAGTGAGTGCTTTTGTGCTTTGAGGATCTCTCTTTATTGTGAAACTCTTCACAAATTCAATTTTCATGAAAACATAGGCAGCAGTCTTCTTTTGTTGAACAATTTTACAACAAGGGTGTTCTCTCCATATCACATATGACAATGAAACATGGACTACAGCAAATATTGAGGAAAAATTGATGTTCAAACTGCCATGGAAAGATGCCATCTGAGCATAACCAAAAAGGGACAAGAAAAACAACTAAATTAGATGGAAAACAAAATTTCTAAACACTGGTAACAATCAAAAAACTTAAACGGAACTTGGCTGGATACATGGCAAGGACAGAGACAAGAATTACAAACTGGCAAACTAAGGAAGACCCTGAAAGAAGCACGATGAAATCCAAGATCAGATTGAGAGATTACGTTCTGTAACCATTTGAGTTTTTGGCAACAATTTTTCAACAGTTCTCTATTATGAGAATATGGAAAACCAAATTAATAAAGTTTACATTTTAAAAAAGATGTTATTTTCTTTAAACTTCGTTTGAGGACGCATATGGGGTTGGAATTTTGAGATTCTTGTTGTCTTCTGACACCAGTTTGCAGACATTGTTGTGGACATTCTGGTGACAGCCACCCATATGGCTTTCATCAAGGGGTTCAGGGTGCTGGCTGGTTGTCAGGGGTTACAGATGGTACTCTGAGAAGTTGTGCTAACAAGGTATATGCTCAAAGGGATGTATGCTTTCATGATGGCTTTCTCCTTACTGGTTCACTGAATACCTTGCCTACTGCGGAGGATCGCTTGCAAGGGGGGCACGTACAACCCTATATGGGTAAAGCTCTGTGAATTTAACAAACCTTTATCAGCAATACTTTTCCCACAGTCAGAGCACCTTTTATGCGAGCACTCCAGCATGGGTTGAAGTTCAAGCTCCGTTTCCAAATAAAATCCTTGTGACAAATATAATATTTGTAATGACGCTTGTAGTGAAATCGTAGTAATCGTATTCGTACTGAACCCGGGGGATGCTCGCTCGCTGACGCCGCTAGGGGGCGCGGCTATAAGACCCGCTGCGGATGGTGCTCCGAGACTTCTTCTCCTGTGACATGTTACATCTAGCGGACTCGCTAATGGTATGCCTGCATAGAATACTGAGCTTGCTTGCATTGAATGTTATGGATGGACCCATGTGAGGCCAAGTCTTATTCCTATTGTATTTCTTGTATTACAGAATGATGTCATGGTCTTAATGGAATAAAACCACCAGTTGGACAAGTTGTGTGGACCTGATTGGTTTTCCACAACACTTTATTCCATTAAAGATCTACCGACATGGCGGGCAACAAGACACTGGGGGTTACGACCTTCTGTGCGGACCCGCAAGCTTCGGATGGGGGATTGCAACTGAAGCACTGGCTCAGAACGTTGGAGCATCATTTTGCGGAGCCCGAGACCCCGCCGATGGCTGCCGCGAAGCTGGCAACGCTGCATACAAAAATCGACTACAAGGTGTACACATCCATCACTCAATGCGCCACGTACGACCTCGCGATTGAGGAGCTCAAACGGTTGTACATAAAGGAGAAGAGCCCGGTTTACGCTCGGTATTTGCTCCTAACGCGACGTCAGCAACCCAACGAGCCAATGGACCACTATGCCCAGGAGCTCAGGCAGCTCTTGTTGGACAGCACCAGGGAGCCACGGACTCACGCGCAGTCTCAAGATGACCTTCTTTTAGACTCCTATGTCGCTGGAGTCGCCTCACAAGAACTAAGGCTCAAGCTCTTGGAGAAGACTGACCTGACCTTCGCTACGGCACTCGAGGTAGGGAAGGTATTCACCGAAGCACGGTTGCAATCGAACACCTATGATCGCACGCGCCTCTTGGCGGGAACTTCGCTATACGCACGGCCGGAGAGTGCTACCGCCGAGGACGCGGACCTGCCCGTGGAGCTCCCGGATGCTCCGGCGGAAGACCCGGTCCTGATGGCTGCTGCGACGGCCAGACCCAAGGCCTTACGCGGGGCCACCTGCTAATTCTGTGGGGGACAACGTCATCCCCGGGCCGTGTGTCCGGCCCGGGATGCTGTATGCCATCTGTGCTCGCAAAAGGGGCATTACGCGAAAGTGTGCCGGAAAACCGCTCGCGGCCGCGCGCGGCCTTGAATGGACTCATTGCGGAGCCTATGAGCCGAGCCCGGAATCGGGTGCCTTACCCGGCTTCGAAGGGCAGGGCCCCTCTCCGTGGGCCCCTGGGCGCTCAGTCGACCTTGGCGGGCGCCACCGGACAGCCACCACAGTCTCATCCTCAAACGGACACGGATTACGCGTCCTTGGCCAGAATCCGGGCCACGCGAGGGGCTTTGGCGCTTCGCCAAACCTCCGCGGTACGTTCTCCTCGTGCCGCTCATGAGCGAACGGCATCCACTGGCGGTGACATGGGATCGGCACCCGCTACGGTGGCCCTCCCCCGGAAAAAGGCGATCTCGAATACTACGGTGGCCGTCCCCCGGGAAAAAGGCGATCTCGAATACTACGGAGGCGTTTTGTGCCAAAATTGTCAAAAGGCGCTTTCGAACACTACGGAGGCTTTTTCCCCTCAAGATTGTCAGATTTTGAATCGCAAAACACTGGAATGCATGGGACCGCTCCCTGATGGCTGTAACGGATTCCCCATGGACAACGAAGACTCCGGCAACGACCGCGAAACTGCGGTTTGCATGGGAATACACCCTGACGGCTTCTACGAGACTCCACGTGCACCTCCTGAAGCCCGGAAAACTGCTGCTGGCGTAGGATCCGCCCGAGAGGCTCGACCGACCCACTCGGGGGGTTCAGTCCCATTCCCAGCAGGCTCGTCCGGCCTGGCTCAAGCCCTTATACCCCTCATGGTTGAAGGCCATTGTGTGCGGGCCTTGGTGGATACAGGGTCTACAGATAGTTTTGTCGACCAGCGACTGGTACACAGGCATGGTTGGCCAGTCTTGAGGTCTACGAGACGGATCTTCATGGCTTCCCAGGGACTTCCCCTCAGCACAAAGGGGGAATGCCGATTGAAACTCGTGATAAAGGGACGGGTTTTCCCAAATGTACCCCATATGGTTTTACCTGCCTTATGCGCTGATGTTCTGTTAGGACACGATTTTCTTAAGCTACACGGATGTCTGGAAATGGAGTTTGGTGGGCCTGACACGCTTGTTTTGGGGGGGGGGGGGGGACGCAGCTGCCATATGTGCCCTAGCGAAAATGGAAATCCAGCCGTTTTCGCTGTTCCCCAATCTAACCTCCGACTGTACCCCTGTCACGGTGAAATCACGGTGCTACTCTCGCGCAGACATGCAATTCATTGTGGACGAAACGGCTGAGCTCTTGAAAGACGGTATCATAGAACCTAGCCGGTCGCCGTGGCGAGCCCAGGTCTTGGTGGTGCAAAGCGAGGCCCACCGCCGACGCATGGTAATCGACTACTCCCAAACGATTAACCGCTTTACACAGCTGGATGCCTACCCCCTTCCAGGGATGGACGCGCTGGTGCGACAGGTGGCCCAGTATTCGGTCTACAGCACTCTCGATCTCCGTAGTGCGTACCATCAGATCCCCATCGCTAGGGCAGATCGTATCTATACCGCTTTTGAGTCGGGGCAGCGGTTATACCAGTTTACTCGATTGCCTTTTGGGGTAACGAACGGGGTCTCCTGTTTCCAGAGGGCCATGGATGACCTCATCGCGAGGGAGCACTTAACCGATGTTTTCGTCTACCTAGACAATCTTACGGTTTGTGGGTATGACCAAGGGCACCATGATGCTAATCTGAAGTGCTTCCTCGAGGTCGCGCAGAGGTATCACCTCAGCATGAACGAGGATAACTGTCAATACTCTCTACGCAAGATAGATCTTCTGGGGTACACCGTGACCCATGGCTCAGTTGCTCCGGATATGGAGCGTCTGCGACCTTTGCTCGACATGGCCCCTTCCTGCGATCGGGCGTCCCTGAAGCACGCCCTCGGGCTATTCGCCCATTACTCCAAATGGATACAAAATTTCTCCGTGAAACTTCGCCCCCTTGTGGCCTGCGACACCTTCCCACTGCGTCCGGACATGTTGGCGGCCTTTGGAGGCCTTAAGGCCGACATCGCCGGTGCCGCCGTGGTGACGATCGACGAGGGCGGATCTTTCGTCCTCGAAAGTGATGCCTCAAATCAGGCCATCGCGGCAACCCTCTCCCAAGGAGGGCGTCCGGTGGCTTTCTTTTCACGGACTCTTACCTCCGCTGAGCGGAGGCACTCGTCTGTCGAAAAGGAAGCGTACGCGATCGTCGAATCTATCCGGCGATGGCGCCCGTACTTACTCGGGCGGCGCTTCCAAATCATCACGGACCAGCAAAGTGTTGCGTTCATGTACGACACCTTACACGCCCAGCGCATTAAGAATGAGAAAATCACTCGCTGGCGTATCGAACTCGCTGACTTCTGTTACACCATCAAATACCACCCGGGGAAAGATAACCGGGCTGCCGACGCCTTATCGAGGCCGGCCACATGCGCGGGAATCACCTCTCTGGAGGGCCTCCGGGCACTGCATGCCACTGCGGGCCATCCGGGCGTAACGCATTTCGCTCATTTTGTGCGGCGTGGCAATCTCCCATACTCGATTGACGATATCCGCCGTATCTGCCGCGACTGCGCTTTATGCGCGGAAATCAAACCGCGTTTCTATAACCCACCCATGGGGACTCTGGTTAAGGCTACGAGGCCGTGGGAACGCTTGGCGATGGACTTCAAGGGCCCATTGCCGGTGTCGAGTAGCTCTCGCTATCTGCTCACTATCGTCGATGAGTACTCGCGATTCCCCTTTGCTTATACGTGCGTGGACATGACGGCTGCCATGGTGATGCGATGCTTACAGAACTTGTTTTCTATGTTCGGGTACCCGGCCTACGTGCATACTGACCGGGGTGCGGTCTTCTTGTCTCAGGAGGTGCGCGGCTATCTGCTCCAAAATAACATCGCTTCTAGTTACACCACGCCGTACAGACCCCAGGCGAATGGGCAGATCGAACGCTTCAACGGGATTATCTGGAGGGCCGTCATGCTCAACCTCCGGACCCTCGGCCGGGGCCTCGATAAATGGGCTTGGTCGCTACCTGCGGCGTTGAACTCGATCAGGGCTCTCCTGTGTAGGGCCACCAACCAAACTCACCACGAGCGACTTTTCCACCACCCCAGGAGCTCGGGGTGTATACGGTCTTTACCCAGTTGGCTCGCTGGGCCCGGGCCAGCCTACCTTAAACGGGCGATTCGCACGAGCAAGTACGACCCCCGAGTGGACAATGTGCAGATTCTCCAGGCTAATCCCGAGCATGCTCGAGTGATGACGGCTGATGGACGTGAGACTACTGTCTCCGTACGTCATCTTGCCCCATGCGGGATCCCCGACCCCAGTAGGGAATCGGACGAACCGATCGAGCCCATCTATGAGACTATGGACTCTTCCCGTCGCTGAAAGTCTGCCGACCCTCCCCTCGCCGTGTCTACCCGAGCCCGACGGCTTAGCGGTACCCCCATCGTCACCAGATCCTGGTGGCGCCTCCGACGCCGGGGACGCTGGGATACATGATGCCGTACCCGGGGAATTTCGGACGCGTGCTGGTTGGGAAATACGCCGCCCGGACCGGTACGGTTGGGTCGACTGATCCCCTGTTCCGCACCCCATTCGTGCTGCCGCTCGCTCGCTTCTAGCCGCTCTGCAGTTCAATTCTAACGAGGGGGGTGAATGTAGTGAAGTCGTAGTAATCGTATTCGTACTGAACCCGGGGGATGCTCGCTCGGTGACGCCGCTAGGGGGCGCGGCTATAAGACCCGCTGCAGACGGTGCTCCGAGACTTCTTCTCCTGTGACATGTTACATCTAGCGGACTCGCTAATGGTATGCCTGCATAGAATACTGAGCTTGCTTGCATTGAATGTTATGGATGGACCCTTGTGAGGCCAAGTCTTATTCCTATTGTATTTCCTGTATTACAGAATGATGTCATGGTCTTAATGGAACCACCAGTTGGACAAGTTGTGTGGACCTGATTGGTTTTCCAAAACAATGCTCTCGTTGGTTATCTCCATAGGTGAGTATTACGAGGTGGGAGGAAGTGCTCCCAGAACTAAAAATGTCCACCTCCTTTTTCAGTAAAGGATCATTATTCATGAACCAGTTTGTGAAAGTTCATTCTCATAGCTTTGTTCTGAGGGCTCGTTTTAGAATCCTCACTGAACCTCTGACAGCCTCCACCTGTAGCTTGTTTGTCATACTAATTCATGGAATGCTTTTTAAGTTTACCTCTGCACGGTATCAAAGCTAAAGAATTTTCCCATTCGTGTCTTTGCCAAATTTCCACTCGTTATTTTATTGTGTATGTTTTACTGTGTGTTTCCAGTTAGTGTTGGTTTGCAATTCGTGCAAACTTGTGAATAATCAATGATTTTATGTTTGGCACGGCCTGTTACTCGAGGCCTCCTACCGCCCCCCCCCCCCCCCATCAGTGTTTTGTGAATTCAAGTTGTTTCCTTCACTGTATTGCTTATTTCTTAGATTTTCTCTTCTCCCCCTAACTTCCCCGAACATCTACCCTTTGTCTAACGTTTTAAATAAACACACCCAAAAATTTTCTTCTATGCTTGAGGGCACATGTGCTTGTTGTCTCGCCCCACCCCTTTATCTCCTTTTCTTCCACCTCTTCCTTCCATCTCCAGCTGAAACTCGCCTTTTAAATTCTAGTTTCCTCCATCTCATTTAACCCTTTCTCCTTTCTCTGATCCACGCCCTCACTTCAGGGACTTTTCCCAAATCGTTTTTCATGGTTTTGTTTAAATATTGTTGTGCGATTCCCCTTGCTTGATACCGGGGGAATCACGGATATCCAATAGCGAGCCAAAGGCAATGCCCAAATGCAGATTTTATATGTGGGGAAAGAAAGGGGAAGAGGAGGCTGAGGCTTTTACCTGAGCAATCTCGCCGGGCAGTCTTCAACATGCGGAAAATAACTCACACGGAAACCGATTTAAAATGTATGGAAAATAACGAAAGGATTTATAAAATAAAATGCTGGTAACAAGAAAAACGCGACGGTAAAACTAAATTCCTACAGGATCCTTCACACCAGACTGATAACACAGACAAATGGGGAATAAAATAACTGGAAAAAAAAATAGGTTGTGTGTCTATCGTACACTTAGCTCTGATCAGCTCGGGGGGAGGGGGGCGTTCATCGTCAGGAATCCAAGGCTCCGGAGGGACCGATGTCTGGTGCATGCAATACGCGCATGTTGGCAGGAAACAGGCCTCGCTGCACCCATTCACATTGCAGCACTCACATGGGGTCTTGTCATGCTGTATGCTGTCCAGCCACGCATCGTCACCGACGACAAAACTCTCCACGTCTCCCGGTGGTGGCTGAACACGGCCGGTCCAAAAACAAATATGCGAGGGAGAAGAACAAGGGAACTAGACGAGAGCAAGAACAGCACAAGATAGGAGGGTCAGAGAGCAAGAGTCCAGGGTAAGAGCGGAGGGCAAGAAGACAGAAATGTCAGTCCTCAAGTTCCTTTAGCGTCGGGGTCATGACGTAATCAGCGCTTCTCCACCAATCTTGTTCTTGCTCGACTCTGACATCCTCGGTGGCCTTTGCCAATCGGCGCATGGCTTCATCCTCGGCCTTCCTTCCCTCAATCAGCGGGTAGCTTTTTGCCCCACCATGGCCAATCACGAGTCCCCGGAGCGTGTCCTCGGCCTATCCGAGCTATGTAGATAGTGGTGTCCATCGGCAGTGTTCAGATCTGGCTTCTGGTTGGTTTTATTGTTGTTACTTAGTGCAATTTACGGGCCTTTCTCACTAGTGTTTACGGTGCAGTGCAAAAAAAGCCAAAGAATAGATCACATAAGGGGTGTTGCAAAACATTTTACCTTTTTTCCCCCCTGAGAACCCGTTACGGTTGTGCATCAAATGTGCATCAAAGGAAGCGTGCCTTTGGGGAAAAAAAGGTAAAATGTTTTGCAACACCCCTTCGGGTAAGACTTACGGCGATAATTTATTCTTACGCCCTAAGCTCGTTAACATGCCCTGCCCCCTTGTGACAGGGACGAAAATACACGTTACTCTGACATTCAGCTAAACGGAACTTATTACAGGTGATGGTTCTTACCCGACATCCGGAGCACTGACCTATACCTGACTACCTGACTACCTGAATCTACCTGACTCAGCATAACACCACCTCCACAAACATAACAACATGTTTAAATGTTCCCCTGCAGCATTTTATTCAGTGGTTTATTACAACATGCTGTTTTTATTCCTATTTAAAAGGCTTTTTTCAATTTCCTCATTAAATCATTCCATTTCCAAAAACAAATCAATCTCTTCCAGTCATTCCTTTCTACATTCTCTAAACTCACCTTCATTCCACTACTCCTCTGTCGTTTTCAAACAGATATCTGACTTGAAAATCACAATAAACCCTGTTTGTTACAAATGTTAGTTTTTCATGAATCATCTACTTTCTAAACTTCCTCCTCAGCCCTCATGTCCAAAACTTCCCCTCACCACTCCCTTTCAATTTCCCCCCCTCACCCTTCCCCTGCTAAACTCTCCCCTCACATCTAAATCTCCCCCCTCACCCATTCCCTTCAAATCACCCCCATCACCTCCCCTTCGAATTCCCCACCCCCTATGATTTTTCTCGAATTCTACCCCCTCCCACCTCCTCCTCCTCCTCCTCCTCCTCCTCCTCCTCCTCAAAGCTGCTGCCTCCCCACTTCCTCTCCCTTCCATCACATACCCCCACATCCTCCAACCATTGAATTTGCTCTGCCCCCTCAAACAACACCTCACTGTGCCTCTTCCCATCACCATCAAACCATTTGTCCTCCTAATCCTTCCCTTTCTCCTCACCATTCTGCAATCTCCGACACACTATCAACAGCTCCCCTACCTCCCGCTCTCACCCCTCATCTTACCCTACACCTCCCCTGTCCTGTACCCTATGCTCCCCGTCGTTCTTCCTTCACGGTATGGACCTCAAACATCTGGGGCCTTCGCTCAAACCTGATTGATCTCTCCAGGTTGCTTCTGACAATCCAGACTTGATCTGCTTAACAGAAACTTTCCTCCTTCAAGATGTCTCTGATTCCTTAATATCTCTTCCTGGTCACTCCCTCCTCCTGTACGATAGACCTGAGCCTAGTCCTGGTGGTGGGGTGGCTGTCTTTATCAAAAACTCTCTTCCTCACTCTCCTTGCACTGCCCTCTCTCCACCCCACCCCCAGGAGTACCTTTGGCTATGGCTTCCTCTCCGCTCCCACCTTTTGTTCATATGTGTTCTGTACCATCCTCCAAACAGTGAGGACTCCATTTACATTTCGCAGTTGGACAACATGGACCAACTTCTATCAACTCATCCAAACTCTCTCTTCCTCATATGTGGTGACTTCAACTGTCACCAGGCCAGCTGGGTGGGTGTGGGTTCCTCTCACATCAGCCATGGCACTTCAGCAAAGGACTTCTGCAACTCACTGGGACTGACACATTCTGTCAATTTCCCAATCGGGATCTCAGTCAATGGAGTATCTTCTCTTCTCGACTTGGTTATGACTAACTTCCCTGCAAATGTCTGCTGCTCTTCTTCTGTTCAAATCGGTTCTTCTGATCATTTCCTTGTTAAAGTGGACATCTCTCTGGCCATTCTCAAAGAGCCTCCTCAGCGCAGATGAGCCTGGAATTTCGCTCAGGCTGACTGGCACGGAATTTACGCAGCCATCAATCATCTGGACTGGTCTCCCATCTCCACTGCCTCTTGCATCAATGCTTCCTGTGAATTCTTCCAAAGTAAACTGCTCTTTCGCTCATGCACAGATTTGTCGCATCTCATCTTCAGTTGTCGTACCCTTCCTCCCATCCATGGTACACTGAAGCTTGTGGTGAGGCAGTTGCCATGAAGCAACTTGCCTTCACCTCATGGAAGGCTAATTCAACTGAAGGTAAGCTCAGTTCCTTTCACAAAGCTCGGAACAAGTGTGTCTACCCTCACGAGAGCCAGGAAACATTATCTCTCTACTCTCAAGTGTGACCTCTCAAACCTGTCCCCCTCGTCCAAATCCTGGCGGCGTCTGGTCAAATCTGTTTCTGGTGTTTGTTGCCCTTCTATCCCCTCCCTTATCTCAAACAGCTACACAGCTGACACCACATGTGAAAATGCCAAATGCCTCAAAATCTTGTGTCCCGAACCCATCTCTCTCTGTACCCACCATTCCCAGTCTAACACAGCTGCCCCTGGACTATGTGACTTTCTCTCCTGACAAGGTGGATAAGGTTTTGTCAAACCTTGATTGATTCTGCAACTGGACCAGACGGCATCAGCCAATGGGTTCTAAAATCCTGCTCTGCCACTCTATCTCATCCTCTCTCTGTTACCTTCACCCTCTTTTTTGCTCAAGGTCATCTGCCATATGCTTGGAAATCAGCCAACATTACAGCTTAACACAAAAAAGATGCAAAAAACAGATCCTTGCAACTACAGACCAATCAGCCTGCTCGCAATAATCAGTAAGGTCATGGAATCAATCATCGCTCAAATCAATCATCGCATGGGTCATGGGATTAAATCCTTCCTCTTCTCCAATGGCTTAATCTCGGATCATCAATTTGGACTCAGACCAGACCATTCTCCTCTGGACATGCTGCTTCTGCTGTCTCATCAATGGATGGAGGTCCTTATTGCCAAAGAGGAAATCAGAGCTGTCTCCCTCGACATATCATGTGCCTTCAATACAGTCTGGCACCATGCCCTGCTCACCAAACTCTCCTCCTATGGTATCCATGGAAATCTCCACGTATGGCTTGCGGACTTCCTGTCTGGTCGTAGTCAACGTGTGGCCCTGAATGGTTTTGTCTCATCTCCCCTTCCTGTTCAGGCTGGAGTTCCCCAAGGAAGTGTTCTTGGCCCTGTGCTTTTTCTGCTCTTCATCAATGATCTCTCTGACTCTCTGGAAAATCCTCTCTATCTCTTTGCTGATTCCACTCTCTGCCACTCCATACCTCATCCCTTTAGATCGGCAGTCTCCAGCCTCCTCACTCTCTGCAGACCTGGACAAAATCACAGACTGGTCAAACAAGTGGAACATGTCTTTCAATCCTGACAAATCTCACACTCTTACTGTCTCTCTCCGAAAGGACTGACTGGACAACCCTCCCATCCATTTTCTGAATAATTCTGTCACTGTCAGAAGTTCTGTCACTCAAGCTTTTGGGTCTCACTATCTGCCATGATCTTTCCTGGGAAAACCACATTTTAAATCTGGCCTCCAAAGCCAGTCGCGGACTGGGCATCCTCCGTCATGCGAAGTCCTTCCTTGGCACACCTGAGCACCTCACCACATACAAGGCTTTCATCCACAGCTCAACGGAAGTGTTCTCCCCTCTGGGCAGGTGCTCCTGCCTCACACCTATCTCGGCTTCACGCTGTTGAAACCAAAGCTTTCAGAATCATTGAAATCTCCGGCGATGAAGCTAACTCGGAGGGCCTTTGACTTACTCACCGCAGGCAGGTTGGTGGTGCTTCTGTCTTCTACTGACTCCTCTCCAGCCTTGCTCCCCCCCAGCTCTCTCTGGGCTCTGTCCCCCAAATATTCCTGCCGGTCACACAAGATCAGTCTGCAACCCTCTTCTGGTGAAACTGCCAAAACCAAGAATCTCTGCTCACCTTCACTCCTTCATTCCTCTTTTCTCACACCTCTGGAACAAACTCCCTCACTCTCTTCAATCCCACTCCTCCCTCCAGGTCTTTAAAACGGCTGTACACCACCATCTTTTATCTTCCACCATCCAAAACCTTGATCTTTTCTACCCCCGCTAATTTCACCCCAGATCCACATTTTTGAAATCCCAACTTCTTTCATGGAAGTCCTTGCAGTGTCCATGTGTTGTTTTTTTTTACCTCTTCCGCCACCCCTTCCCATGCCTGCCCCCCCCCCCCCACCCCCAAGCCCTCTCCCTCCCACAGATCTCCTGATGTCCCTGCTCTGTCTTGTCTCCCGCTCCCTTTATCATGTTTTATGTGTCAGTTTGTCTTTTTGTGATCAATGTTAGTTCTTACACGAGCTGCGATCTTGTATAAAAAAAAAAAAAAAATTACCTACTCAGTTCGGGTTTTCTTGATCATTCGTATTCGCTGCTGCCCCGACTATCACTGGTACAATTTCATGTTTCTTCAATTTCGAAATCCTGTTAACCTCATTTGTCATATATTGGTATTTAAGATTTCATTTCTCATGTATGGATCTTCATATGCGTTTTCAAATTGACTTTTTGAGAGAAACCTTTATCACATATCGAGCATATGTGAGGTTGCTCCCCTGTATGGACCTTCATATGTAATTTCAAACTGACTTTGTGAGAGAAACCTTTTTCACATATCGAGCATTTGTGAGGGCGTTCTCCTGTATGGATCCTCATGTGTGATTTCAAATGGCCTTTTTGAGAGAAACCTTTATCACATATAGAGCAATTGTGAGGACACTCCCCTGTATGGACCTTCATATGTAATTTCAAACTGCCTTTGTGAGAGAAACCTTTTTCACATATCGAGCATTTGTGAGGGCGTTCTCCTGTATGGATCCTCATGTGTGATTTCAAACTGCATTTGTAAGAGAAACCTTTATCACATATCGAGCATTTGTGAGGTCGTTCTCCTGTATGGACCTTCATATGTAATTTCAAACTGCCTTTGTGAGAGAAACCTTTTTCACATATCGAGCATTTGTGAGGTTGTTCTCCTGTATGGATCCTCATGTGTGATTTCAAACTGCATTTGTAAGAGAAACCTTTATCACATATCGAGCATTTGTGAGGTCGTTCTCCTGTATGGACCTTCATATGTAATTTCAAACTGCCTTTTTGAGAGAAACCTTTATCACATATCGAGCATTTGTGAGGTCGTTCTCCTGTATGGACCTTCATATGTAATTTCAAACTGCCTTTGTGAGAGAAACCTTTATCACATATCGAGCATTTGTGAGGTTGTTCTCCTGTATGGATCCTCATGTGTGATTTCAAACTGCATTTGTAAGAGAAACCTTTATCACATATCGAGCATTTGTGAGGTCGTTCTCCTGTATGGATCCTCATGTGTGATTTCAAATGGCCTTTTTGAGAGAAACCTTTATCACATATAGAGCAATTGTGAGGACACTCCCCTGTATGGACCTTCATATGTAATTTCAAACTGACTTTGTGAGAGAAACCTTTTTCACATATCGAGCATTTGTGAGGGCGTTCTCCTGTATGGATCCTCATGTGTGATTTCAAACTGCATTTGTAAGAGAAACCTTTATCACATATCGAGCATTTGTGAGGTCGTTCTCCTGTATGGACCTTCATATGTAATTTCAAACTGCCTTTGTGAGAGAAACCTTTTTCACATATCGAGCATTTGTGAGGTTGTTCTCCTGTATGGATCCTCATGTGTGATTTCAAATGGCCTTTTTGAGAGAAACCTTTATCACATATAGAGCAATTGTGAGGACACTCCCCTGTATGGACCTTCATATGTAATTTCAAACTGACTTTGTGAGAGAAACCTTTTTCACATATCGAGCATTTGTGAGGGCGTTCTCCTGTATGGATCCTCATGTGTGATTTCAAACTGCATTTGTAAGAGAAACCTTTATCACATATCGAGCATTTGTGAGGTCGTTCTCCTGTATGGACCTTCATATGTAATTTCAAACTGCCTTTTTGAGAGAAACCTTTTTCACATATCGAGCATTTGTGAGGTTGTTCTCCTGTATGGATCCTCATGTGTGATTTCAAATGGCCTTTTTGAGAGAAACCTTTATCACATATAGAGCAATTGTGAGGACACTCCCCTGTATGGACCTTCATATGTAATTTCAAACTGACTTTGTGAGAGAAACCTTTTTCACATATCGAGCATTTGTGAGGGCGTTCTCCTGTATGGATCCTCATGTGTGATTTCAAATGGCCTTTTTGAGAGAAACCTTTATCACATATAGAGCAATTGTGAGGACACTCCCCTGTATGGACCTTCATATGTAATTTCAAACTGCCTTTGTGAGAGAAACCTTTTTCACATATCGAGCATTTGTGAGGTCGTTCTCCTGTATGGATCCTCAAATGTGATCTCAAATGGTCTTTTTGAGAGAAACCTTTTTCACATATCGAGCATTTGTGAGGTCGTTCTCCTGTATGGATCCTCATGTGTGATTTCAAATTGCCTTTTTGAGAGAAACCTTTTTCACACATCGAGCATTTGTGAGGTCGCTCTCCTGTATGGATCTTCATATGTGTTTTCAAAAGGCTGTTACTAGAGAAACCTTCATCACAGACAGAGCACTTGTGGGGGTGTTTTCCAGTGTGGATCCTCATGTGTATTTTGATGTTACTTGTTGAAGCAAAATCCATTCTGCACACATTACACTTGTGACGTATTCGTCTTTCTGCAACCTTTTTGTTTTTGTTGAATTTAATATTGATCTTCGTGTTGCGAGGCCCAGTCATGCACTTGTATTTTATAGGAAGTGCGCCTTGATGTTGTGATTCTTTCTTCAAAAAAGGCTTCTTCTTCCCTGTCATGCTGCGATTGGACCTTATTTGTCCCATATTACTTCTGGATTGTTCTACAGAAACAAACAAAAAAAAATGTTTTTTTTTTTTGTCAAAATCAAAATGCAAAATATTTAACACTTTTCCGAAAATTATTTATTTTTTTACATTTTTTACATTTCCACTCACCAGTTGCAAAACAGGCAGCACTTCCGTTTGTCATGTGAATATCATCTGAACCTTCCTTTGCAGAAGCACATTTTGAATCTTCAGTGACAGATGAATCATTCTTGTGTTGTCTGCCTTCCACCTTTAAAGGATAGACATCACCTGTGTACAAATCAGCATCAGTCGTTTGCAGGGAAATGGGATTGATAACCATCTTGAGAGTTCATAGAACATGTTACGTCATGAATGTATTCTTAAATTTAAATAGAAACATTGGGGCAATACCCCTGTGTGCTCACCTGGTAGAACACAGCCATATACTACACTGACTAAAGGTATTTTAAACCATATCATGGCGTTTTTAACCAATTTCAATGGATGCCAGAAGACACGGCACCATTTACAATCATACTAACGTAATCACAGAATTTGAACAAACAAACAAAAAAAACAATTTTGGGGGGCAACCTATCCTCTTGCCCCCCTGATCCCCTCCACCATTCATTAACATTTTGTAAATGCCGTGAACAAACGTTGGTACCTCATGGGTCATGAACAAAATGTTGTGGTTTCATTGGAATTGTATGTTTAGTTTCTGAGAAGAAAGCAAATACCTATTTTGGAGGGCGGCCCCTAACCCCCCCCCCCCCTGCCCCCGTTCAACCCCAAAGGGGCAGTTTTTTTTTTCAATGCCATGAACAAACTTTAGTCACAACATAACAAATATTATTTGTGCCAAGTTTGGTCACAATCCCATCAGTGGTTGCGGAGAATTGTTTCCGGAGTGACAGACAAATGGACGTGCCACCAGATAAGGTCCCCAGAACTTCGTTCCAGGTTTGTTAATAATTAAGTTAAAGGTTGTTAAAAAGTAAACTTCCGGATGTTGCACTATTGAAGCAGTCTTTGAAACAGTCTTCTACCTCACCCTTATACACCACCCTATTTAACATGCTCAAGTCGTGCTAAACTGGAAGTTCGTGGAAGTAACACGAAGTTGATTTGTGTTCAACAGTGTTCAAGTATTTAATTCAATTTACATAAAATAAAGATTGGAAAATTCAGTTTTAAAAATTTCTGGAATTTACTGGCATTGCACAGTATATATTACATCACTCTATCGAACACGTCACTTTAGTTATTTGTGCCTGTTATTTGTGTCCTTTATGATGTCATTATAAACAGTGATTCTCCTGTTCGGAATGATTTTCTAATTTGTTTGACTCCCAAGCAGCAGACAGAGTGAAAATATTGATGCAGACGCGGGGTTTGGGGTTTTGAGTTTGGGGTTTGCGGTTTGGGGTGCATCACGAGTGGGACTTCTCGGGCCCTCCCCAACCTCTGAACCTGCAAGTCGCCATGCCGTGGATAGGTTCGCGGCCTCATGGGAAGTTAAGCAACTACTGACACCGATTGAGACCGCCAAACCTGGCAACACAATTGATCTCGGCAGGTGATCCTTCCACTGCATGAACAGATCGGCAGCTTCTCCTCACGTGATCAGTGCGTTCAGACAGCAGCGATTGCTCTGGCGTTCCAGCTTTAAATCCGCTTCCGCACAAAAAGTTATATCCAATGTAAGCTCCCCTTGTGTAGTCCGTGGGCTGATCCCTTAAAAAAACAAAATTCGTCTGCACCTCTTAGATATTAGGTTTCTGTGTTTTATTTTGTACATATGTGTATAAGAAAACATTTTAACTTGGGAAACCCTCTGAGAAAGTGTCCATTCTGCCTCAAAATTACGTTTCAACCGTGTCATCCCCTCTTGAACCGAAACTAACAACTTTCAATTAGAACATTGTATTTCACATGTGTATACATCTTTACAATCACTTGAAGTGGGTTTCTAACTTATTCTAACATGCTGATTACAGATACAGAGACCATAGACTGTTCAACCTTGTTGGGTTGGGCCAAACTGATAAATCCAAGATGGCCGCCACCGATTATGCCAAGAGTGTCTTAATTCTCATATATTCTAATCTATTTCGGATACAGACATGCGGAGACACGATTACTACGCCATTGTAAACAAACCGGTCTACTTTGAATGGATGACTTGCAAATAAGCTCACAAGTCTAATTTGTGGTTAAATATGAGTTTTTGGAGTTGTTCGTGCGAGAAAATGCATATGGCATCATTTCTCGTGCGAGTATGGGTATATCTCAGCATGCGTCAACAAAATCTAGGCCTCGTCTAATCCCATCTCGCACTCGAAATGATGCCATATGCATATATTGTGTTTTTCAAATTACAGTTGTCGTGGCACGTTATAAATGGTTGGAATGTATTTGTATGTAATCTGTTATTGTGTCCATGTTCTGTCACTCCACATCACTATCCTCGTCGTCTTCATCGCCCCCAACATTGATTACACTTGTTCTATTCCAACAGTGGTCGTCGCACATGCACAGGCGTGTGTATGACACACCACAGTGTCGGCAACCACAACGTCGGGTGGTGCATGGCATGTTAGATTTGCGTACTGTCGCCATGGTCCATATTGCTTGCTCATCAACTACCGACTTTTGGATCATAGTGATGATGTCATGCAAAGCATCTTTACTGTGGTTGGAGACTTTAGGTAAAGAAGCCTTTGCTGAATTGACCCGTAGAGCATAAGAATTTGTGTAATCATGGTAGCATACGTCATGCTTCAGTAAATCCCCTGCAATGGCATCTGTGCCACCACGTGCCCCTCCTGCAAGATGATTGACAATACTACTGTCGTTACGTACGGCTGCTGCCTCTTTGAGTTTCTCCACTGCAGAGAGCAATGTGAATGGTGTGGCCCTGTGTTTTTTTCGTTGGTCTTTTTTATCTTGTTTGTATAGCTCTTGGCATATGATACACTTTCCCAGATCAGTGGGTTGAACTTTAGAGCGTGTAAATCTTTTTTGTGGCGAACAACCGGTGATTTCATCAAATGCATCCTCAAGTGGTGAACGAGCTACACGCTTCTTTTCCATCAAGCGTACACTCTTTTCGAGGGTGTACACTTTGTAGCAGTTGATATGTTTCACGATGCTACTGGCTTCGACTGGCAGTGGAACTGTTCCGTCAATGTGTTGTTTGAGGGTTTCGTCGACATGGTCTTTCCGACGTTTCGCGGCATCGCACAATTTACCCCACGAAGCTGTTGTGAACGTGACTTCCTTGCCTGGAGTTTCACTGTACCCATGACAGACGCACTGGTTCCATTTCACCGGTGGCATCGTGGTTCCTCAACGTCGACGAATCACTGTTTCAGATCTGGAAGTATATGATAAATATTATATAATTACTGTAAACATATATTAGTACTTGAAATCTTAACACTAGCTGTAGAATATGGTGAATAATATATATCCACCATGCTAAAAAAACAATATCTATATTGTGTTCATTGGTCGTTTCTGATTCATATCTGCTTCAAATAATTCTTAGCAAACTAAAACATGAATACATGCGTTTGGTGTCATATTGAGGTTACTTGCTTTCTAAATGAAAGAAAAAGTAATTTTTTTCGAATTTGCTGCAGCCCTGTTCGACATACACTTGACATTTACCAACAATTATGTGTAGTTTACCAAAGAAATAATGTGGGCATTGCATCCTCATGTCTGGAAACATACAAAACGATAGTTCATACACGTATGTACCTTATCTAGATTAGAACATGTGAGAATTAAAATGTTTCATCATAATCGGTTGTGGCCATCTTGGATTTCACAGATGGGCCCAACGTAAAAAGGTTTAACAGTCTGTGGTCATTGTATCTGCACTCAGCACGTCAGAGTAACTGAGAAACGCGCTTCAAATGATCGAAAAGATGTATATACATAGGAAAAACAATGTTCCAATTTATAATTGTTGGTTTCGGATCGGTCGGATTTCAGGGGGGGGGGGGGGAGGGGGTCACACCGTTGAAATGTAATTTTGAAGCAGAATGGACACTTTCTCAGAGGGTTACCCTAGCTAAAATAGTTTCATATACAAATACGTACAAAATAAAACACAGAAACCTAATATCTAAGAGGTGCAGACGAAAACTGCATTTTAAGGGTCTTATGGAAATCGGCCCACCGACTAGTGGAAGAATTAGGTGGTACAACCGTAACCTGCCCATTCATTTGAATTTTCGCACTGTCATTCGGCGGATTTCCTTCAGGAACCCCGACGTGTTCTCCACATCCACTGCTCATACGCACAGCTCCGTAACTATCACCAGGCCTACTCTCGCACCGTGGTACATCTAGTACATCCGGTACATCCCCAAATCGCCTCACGGACCAGCGCACACAACTTACACACACCGGCCATCTCACGATCTCTCGCACACCATTTAAACACACGATCACACAATTCAAACTCCACAATCAATCTCACTCCATTCACAAACATGGATCACTCCATGATAGTTTACACACAACATATGAGCCATCCTGCAGAGATCCCGCAGCTGAATTTGCCATTTATGCCGCGCACACTCAGCCGCACACCATTCCTTGGGAAAATATTTTTCAATCTGCACACGGGCGTTTTGCCTGACACGAACTGTTAACACACAGTGACATGAAGTGCTTTGAAATGTGACCTCCCTTGGTCCTGTACGGATTACACACCTGTTCTTTTTAATCTCCCGCGCACAGGACCAGAACATACTTGCATTTAAAATATTTCCCGCTTGGTAACCTCAGCCCTCCACTCAGTCAAGGTAACGGTTACCCCCATCTGAGCTGGTGCATGACCCCTAGGGTGGTCCAAAAAACATCGATCTCTCCGATTTTGATGCTCTACTGGATTATTGTTAGAAATGGTCTAAAACATTCACCCACCAAATATTTTCGCTCAATTCCATCTAGAAACTCACACACACTTCAATTGAAATATAGCGTTTTTCACCAAATTTGGCTAAATGAGAACAATCCAATCGCAACCTAGGTGGAAAAAGTACATGCACTATTGTACTAAGCCATTTTGTGGTTCATGACTTTTTGCATGCGCTTGCTCCTGTCAGTGTGAAATCATCATGGTCGAAACATGTTTGACAATGCTTGAAACATGTTTGAAACATGTTCATACATGTCTGACTCATGTTTCGACCATGAGCACTTCACAGGGGTATGTACCATCAATGACATTATTTCGGAAAAAAATATTTCTAAAGTCTTTGTAAGTCATTAAAATTGACCAAAATGACAAATTTTTATGTTGAGTGTGTATGAGTTTATAGATGACTCAGATGCAAAATATTTTTGGGTGAATGATTTACACCATTTCTAACAATAATCCAATAGAGCATCAAAATCCAGATAAAAAAGTGATTTTTATGCATTTTTGAACCACCCTAATGACCCCGACCCTCGCTCGCTCATACACTCTACTCTGCGCGCTTGTGGCACACACTCCGTTACACTCAGGCTCAGCACTTCAAGGAAGCCCGGATCAAAAGGCAGCCGCGACTGGGCATCCTGCATCGTGCGATGTCCTTTCTGGGCACTTCTGAGCTCCTCGCCACATACAAAGCTTTCATCAGCAGCTCAATGGAATACCGCTCTCCCCACTGGGCCGGTGCTCCTGCCTCACACCTAGCTCGGCTTCACGTGGTTGATACCAAATCATTGGAATCTCCCGTGATGAAGCTGATTCTGAGGGCCTTTCTCTCTCTCACTGCAGGCAGGATGGTGGTCTTTCTGTCTTCTACCGACTCATCTCCGGCCTAGCTCCCCCTGCTCTATCCCCCAACTATTCCTGCAGAATGCACAAGATGTGCCAGAAACGCTCTTCTGGTGAAACTGCCAAAATCAAGACTCTCTGCTCACCTTCACTCTTTAATTCCTCTTTTTCCCCACTTCTGGAAAAAACTCCCACACTCGCTTCAATCCCTCTCCTCCCTCCAGGGCTTTAAAACAGGTGTTCACCACCATCTCTTGTCGTCCCCCATCCAAAACTTTGATTCTTTCAATCCCCGTTAAAACTCCCCAAATCCACCTCTTTTAATTCCCAACGTCTTTCCTGAAATTCCTAGTAGTGAAATGCGGAGTCGTGTTTACTTGCTTTATACCATGTAGTCATCCCTCTTCCCCAGAACTTCCCATTCCACAGATCTACCGACGTCCTTGTTCTCTACTGTTGTTGTGCTTGTGTGATTCCCTCTCCCTTTTGTCTCCCGCTCCCTTCATTGTATGTTTTATGTGTCTGTTCATGTTTTCATGTTCAATGTGTTTGCTCTTACACGAGCCTCGATTCTGTATAAAAATAAAAATAAAAATGAAAATTTTATTTATTTATTCCACCCAAATTCGGCACGCACCCTTCCACATCATGCATTCGCTCCAGCTTACACAGTTTCACCTCGTCGTGGTTCGCTTTGATCGGTCATATCCTCTCCACCTGCACCTGCCACGCGTTATCCCGATCTTTACAGTTACACATTGTTTCTACACATTTCATGATCTCCTCCTTAACATTCTTTGCACTCTTGCTTGTCTATAATCATTCGACTTTGCCTTTATCCATTCCATTTCATTTTATCTCACCTGGAACGAAGTTCATGGGAGCTTATGCGATGGTGCGTCGTCCGTCTGTCAGTCCGTAAACACTTGCAACTTCTTCTCCGAAACCGCTGAACGAATTGTGACCAAACTTGGCACAAATTATATTTGTTATGTTGTGAGTGAAGTTTGTTCACGGCATTAAAAACAAATCTGGGTATCAGGGGGCTTACCAGGGTCAAAGTGGATACAGGTTAGACCTCCCAAAATAGGAATTTCCTTTTTCCTCTGAAAGTACACACATTATATTAATGAAACTTCTCCACAACCTTCATCATCTGGGTTGTACCAATGTTTGTTCAAGGCATTCGAAAAATTTAGGTCTGCAGTGGCACACGGGTTTGGGGGAGGGAAGGGAAGGGGGGGTGGGTTCCCACCCCAAATATTTATTTGTTTGTTTGTTTGTTTAAAGTCTCATGATTATGTTGGTATGACTCAACTTTCCCCATACTGCCTCGAGTGTTGCGGCTATCTCATTCCCATAGCCATCATATCAGGCTTTTCCTCTACCTGCCCCACATGCATGTCATGCCTTATGACAGCCACCTTGTCCCTCCTCAATTTTCATCGTCATCTGTGCCATTAGTTGACTAATCAACAACATCACCTGGTCACTGCCGGACACTATTCCATGCTATTAGCGCTGCCTTTTCCAGGGGCTGGTTAGGGGCTGGTTAGGGGTAGGGGGGGGGGGTTATAGAGGGGAGGAGAGGGTTGGATCCTGATCGCTTTTGACACCTCTACTGCAGCCCTCCTGGTCCATCTCCCACAATGTTACATTGATATGCAGCTTCCTGGGAGATTATATTCTCCATTTCCTCCTCAAATTAGACCACCAGGTCCTGGTCACCTTGGCTTGATGTAGCTGTATAATTCTTTGAAGTACAATTTCACCCGACGCTCCTTACAATTTTTGGGGCACCGCCGATAGCGTCCCATATTTGATTCTCACTCCTGACATCAATTGTTCCGGAAGCAGGGTTCTCGCTCTTTCACAAATGTGTTTCCTTTTGGTGCCAAATGGTTTGGCGGTGCCAATTGGGGTACGTAATCTCAATGCACATCCATATATATTTTTTATGACATATCACCTGCGACAAAGACTTTCAGGTTACTCGAGGCCTTCACAAAGGAAAGTATAGATATTCGACGTCTATTGACATCTCTCTTGAATCGAGGAAGCTTGTGATAGAGGGGAAAGCAGGATGCAGGTAAGGTGTTCCAGAGTAATGCCTTGTGGGGAAAAATAAAAAGAAGAATACTTTATCGTCTTACTCCTTGGGACAGATATAGTGTATGGATGGGAAAAAGATGTGTTGAGTGACTGAAAGAATGCTCGGGTGGAACAACCTGATAGACCCTCAGAGCACCCTCCATGGAAATATCTGCAGCAACAAAGCGGCAGATTGAGAGAGGTTCCATGGATGATGCCAACTCCTGTCCCACCAGAATGGCAGCATGCTGCTGGATTCTGTCATGAAGAAAAAGGTGACAGGCCGGCACACCAGCCCAAATATGGCAATGATACTCCATGACAGGACGTACAGTGGCCTTGTATCGATGGAGCATAGCAGCTTGAGAAAGGTATCGCCGAGCACGAAAAAAGCTGCCAAGGTGCTGTGATGTGCTTTCAGCTCTACCAGGGATGTACTTTTCCCAGCTGAGGTTTGAGCTGATATCCAATTCAAGCCGACAGATAACAGGGAGTTCCTGCAAAGGTGAAGAATCCATAGACAGGTCGGAAAACAAGGTGATCTTGAACTAAAAACAGACAAGTGGGTCATTTTTGGTTGAGAGCAACAAGCCAGTCTTTTCCCCAGTTCATCACACTCTCTAGGTCCTGATTGAGAGTGGCACTTGCATGGTCACAGGTAGGGGCATCGAGGGGAGGTCTCAGGGAGGGGGGTGGGAGTCACTGCCTCGGGGCCCGAGCTTCTCCTATTATGTTTTTTAAACAGAACAATGAAACCAAACTCCTCATCGGCTGATCCTCATTTCCTCATCGTTACGTTTAAACCCAGAAGCTGATTTTGCTTTATCTTGCCGGAAACAAAACATTTGCTGCTGTTAATGGTACAGTTTCAAACTTTACAGAAAATGGTTATTAACCAGAAATGAGCGTTACAAAGAAATGCGTTTGTATCCTCTTTGTCCAAAAATTATCAATCATCTTCTCACGTTTTCATCTTCTTCTCATGTTGGGGAGAAATAGTCGAGTGTGCGAATTGACTCGATCGGTCCGAACATCCCGCTATCTCCTCTATTTTCAATCAAACGGCAAATAAAAGTGACCATTTGTTTTTAAAAAGTTTTTTGTTTTTCATTCAAGAAAGTTTCTTAAAAAGTTATAAAAGAGATAAACGATAAAGATTTGAGAGATCTCGCGAGATCTTGGAGACGACGTCACTGATTTTCGAAGTTGTACACGATCTCCACGTTTTCAAAGTTGTCATTGTTCACAATTGTATTTTGTCGAAACTGCATTTATCTTTCGGTGTGTGAACCTATAGTGTGTCCCTTGGAAGTTTCTCGGTGTTAATCTTTCATAAATTAATCGTTTCTGTTTGCTGTGCGTGTTGCGGCCTTGCCTCAGGCTTTCCCCGTCGAAGTTTGTTCCTTCCTTCACTGTTTTTGCTCGGTTTTTCGATTTTCCCTTCTCCCCCAACCTTCCCCGAACATCTACTCTTTGTCTAACGTTGTAACCCCCACCCCCCCCCCCCAAAAAAAAACTTTCAAACTTTCCACCACAGTGTTTTATTCAGTGGTTTATTACAACACGCTGTTTTTCTTCCTATTTAAAAGGCTCCTTTCAATTTCCTCTCCAACTCATTCCATTTCAAAAAAATATTCAATCTCTCATAATTATTTCTCACTACATGCTCTAAATTCTCATTCATTCCATACCTCCTCCATCGTTCTTAAACGGATCGCTAACTTGAAAATCAAAATAAACCCAATTTGTTATAAATGTTCATCTTTCATTTATCATTGAGTTGATATCATCATTGAGATTTCATCATCATTGAGTACCAGTACACTGGTAAATCCCTGTTTATCGTAAAAAGGCGACAAACAGGGTTGGCGGCAGGAAGGGCATCCGGCCGTAAAACATTGCTTCAAAAAGGGGACCAAAAAACAACAACAACCACGGTCCCCGAAAAGGCCAACCCCTGCCTTGCGGGGAAAAATGGCCTCTAAACGGTGGTTTTTTTTCATTTATCATCCACTTTCTAAACTCCCCCCTTGCCCCTCCCCTCCAAATCTCCCCTACTTGCCCCTCCCCTCCAAATCTCCCCCTTGCCCCTCCCCTCCAAATATCCCCCCTTGCCCCTCCCCATATAAACTCCCCCCTTGCCCCTCCAAATCTCCCCCCTTGTCCCTCCCCTCCTAAACTCCCCCATTGCCCCTCCCCTTCTAAACTCCCCCCCAACCCCTCCCCTTCAAATCTCCCCCCCAACCATCACTCCCAAATTCTCCCTCCTCCCACCTCCTTCTCAAAGCTGCCTCCTCCCCACTTCATCTCCCTTCTATCTCATATCTCCACCTCCCCCAACCTTCTACTTTCCTCTGCCCCCCCCCCCCTCAAACAACTCCTCACTGTGCCTCATCCCATCACCATCAAACATTTCGTCCTCCTCATCCTTCCCTTTCTTGTAACTCTTCTGTAATCTCTGACACACTATCAACTGCTCTTCCTACCTCCCCCTCTCATCCTTCATCTGACCCTACCCCAGTAGTATATAAATGTTGCTCCTAAGACACTCTCATTTTCCCATTGACTTACATGTTAATTTCTCTCTCACCCTGATCTTTACGAACCTTTTGGCCTTTTACTCTCATTTCCCAAAACACCTTTTCTCTCTCACCCTGTTCTTTACGAACCTATCCTTAATGTTGTTTATTAGACCACTCAAACAATGATCCTTCTACCCTTATGAACCTCTATTTCTCCCACCCTAATCTTTATGAACCTTTTGACTATAGCACCTATCCTTAATGTTGTTCATTAGACCACTCAAACAACGACCCGACAAATATTTGTTTATGTGTGGGAAATAATTTAATTCTCCTGCAACTCTCCTCACCATCTAATACATTAACAAAGTATATGTTTGAGTTTGGTTCTTTATTAAGATATTTTAACTGAGCTCCGATAAAATGATAAACCTCCCTCAATGTTCTTGTCTGAGCGCCTCCAGTGCCACAAACTTTTTGGTAGGCTCTGCCCCCTTTTTGTTAAGCTCTGCCCACTTTTTGTTAAGCTCCACCCACTTTTTGGTAAGCCCAGCCCACTTTTTACTAAGCTTCGCCCACTTTTTGTTAAACCACGCCCAGTTTTTGCAAAGCCCCGCCCACGTTTTTCTAAGCCTCACCCATTTTATAAACTCTGCCATTGTATCATTTTCAGTTAAGACATTACATCATTTTCAGGGAATTTCCATCACATCATTTCCAGTTAAGACATGCCCAGGGAATTTCCACAAGAAATGACACACCTCCAAGTCCTTCTCATAAAAGGCACTGACCACACAGGCTTTTTAAAACACGCTTTCTGCTTCCCTTGAGAATGGACTACTATCATGCTGAAATGGAATGGGATAACTTTGCTATTCCTTGGAGTCCTACTACCTGTGTAGAACTCAACCTTCAGATTGATGAACTAGACTCGGACCTCTTATCAATGGAGGTAAGTTTGTTTATTTATTTATTTATTTAATTTTTTTAGGTGAGACTCATGTAAGAGTTAACAAAGTTTATTTTAATATTCATAGAGCTTGATTTATACAAATAAAAATATTGTATTAAATTAATACATTGTTATTTTCTCTCACAGGAAATTGTATCTGAGATACGAAATGAAAATTCTACTTTTAACACAGCTTGGGATGGTTATTTTTTTGTTTGAAGACATTTTGAACAACCAAGACCCACAGAACGAGTTCTACCTTGATGACCCAGCCAAAGAGTTATACCTTGGAGATCCACAAAATCCTGAAAAAGAGTTCTACCATGATGATACTTATTGTGAGTTATCAAAACAAAACCCACTGAACGAGTTCTGCCTTGATGACCCAGCCAAAGAGTTATACCTTGGAGACTCACTAAATTTGGGAAAAACAAATTATGAGGTCTGCCTAGATGGTTCTAACTGTGGAGCCTACCTTGGAGACTCACTAAATTTGGGAAAAACAAATTATGAGGTCTGCCGAGATGGTTCTAACTCTAGAGCCTACCTTGGAGACTCACTAAATTTGGGAAAAACAAATTATGAGGTCTGCCTAGATGGTTCTAACTGTGGAGCCTACCTTGGAGACTCACTAAATTTGGGAAAAACAAATTATGAGGTCTGCCGAGATGGTTCTAACTGTGGAGCCTACCTTGGAGACTCACTAAATTTGGGAAAAACAAATTATGAGGTCTGCCTAGATGGTTCTAACTGTGGAGCCTACCTTGGAGACTCACTAAATTTCATAAAATTAGGAAAAGAGTTTTACCTTGGAGACTTTGAAAACTGGTTTCGTTTTGGAGACTCTGAATGGGGGTTTTGTTTTGATAACTCGGAGTGTGATACCTATCTTGGAGACTCAACAGGAATGTGGTTATACCTTGGGAACTTGGAAAGTTGGTTTTATTTTGGAGACTCTACCTGTGGGGTCCATCTTGGAGACTCTTTGGATTCTAAAGCAATGAACAATGTTCTTTGTTTAATAACATCTGATTTAAGTAATATCAAGAAAGTTCGGGGAAGAAAATGCTGGAAAATTCTTTCTTCCCATTTCTACTTCTTTGAACTTGAAAGCCTTGAAAGACAGAATTGGGAGAAGGGGAAGAAAAAAAAGAAATACATTTTTTTTTGAAGAAGAAAAAAAAACAACGATTATGTTGGGGTCAGGGTTGGGATTTTGAAAGTGAGGGTTAGGGATGGGTTGGGTTAGGGATGGGGTTGGGTTTGGGTTCTAGATGTGAGGTGAATTTTTGAATGAATGTCATACCTCACAGACTCATTTATCTCATATCATTGAATTGTTTCAAAAAAGTTGGAAAAAGATGAATAGAATTGGAAGGTTATACAGAGATGAACTAATGAATAATTTCAAATGGTTGATGTAATGGATACAGTTGTTTAGACTTACAAATTTGGTGTTTTAATGGGGGGGTTAAGGGTTCAGTTGGGGTTGGGTTAGGGTTTGTATATTATTATGACTCACTCACACACACACACACACACAAAAGTTAAGCCCCAACTGAAAAGTTGAGGGATTCTGTGTTTGGGGTTCACAGATCTCAAGAACGTATCCCCATTGTACACACAAAAGTTAAGCCACAACTGAAAAGTTGAGGGATTCTGTGTTTGGGGTTCACAGATCTCAAGAACGTATCCCCATTGTACACACAAAAGTTAAGCCCCAACTGAAAAGTTGAGGGGATTCTGTGTTTGGGGTTCACAGACCTCAAGAACGTATCCCCATTACATTTTATTTATTTATTTATTATTTTCAAGGGTATTATCTGCTTACTTGTGTTTTTTGTAATTCTTGTGAGTAAAATGCACCCAAGATTTCTTCTCCATTTAAATCAAGTAATTTGTAGGTCCAAGGGACTGTATCCATTACATCAATGATTTTAAATAATTCACGAGTCCATCTCTTTGTATAACCTTTCTCAAAATGTCTTTTCCATCTGTATATTCTTACAATATCACCAATTTTGAACTTGGGTTTTCTCAAATTAATCTCCTTTTCATATTCTAATTTTGTAAATGATTCTGACGGTTTTGATTTTGTGGATGAATGAACTGTATTATTGTAATTATCTACAATATCCTGAATTAAATATACCCACCGTTGAGAACCGAGTTGTGTGAATTTTTTTATATAGTTTCTCTTTCAAAGTGCGATTAAAACGCTCAATAACAACTGCCTTTCCTTCATTAAAGGTGCTGTATAATTTAATACCTTCCCCCTTAAGAAATTTCATAAATATTTTGTTATAGAACTCTGTTCCCTCGTCAGTCCATAACTTCTTTGGTTTCCTTTTATCCCTATCAAATATTAGCTTAAAGGCTAACATTAAAGTATCACCCCTTTTATTTTTTAAAGGAACAACCCAGGCAAATCTACTCCTCAAATCAATAATAGTTAAAGCATACCTGTATCCCCTGTCATTATTCAATTCAATTAAATCAGCGGACAATATGTGGTCAGTGTCTTTGGAATAAACCTTCCTTCTTTTAAACTTGGTGATTATAGGTTTGTGTAATTCATTAGCCAAATGCTCCTCAGTCTTGATGACATCATTAGAGCGTAATAGTTTCTTGAGGAATTAACCAAGACCAAGTTTCAATTTAGCACATCATTTTTTTCACAATAAACCTATCAACTTTCTCTCTCAATGTAGGATTTCGTATCAAAGACAAATTATACAACATTTCTCTGTCTGCTTCATGTTTTTCATCCAATGTAGTGGTATTCCCATAAGCAATATCATGCTTCATACACACTTCATCAACCCTATTTATAGGTTTAGACCAAGGTTTAGGATTGTCAGCCTCATCTAATCTTTTATCCAAGTTTGTTCCAGGACCACAGAAAGAATATCCAGGTAGATGTAGTCCCCAGGAATTCCAGTTGTTGTAAATTTACTTCCTGACAGAAACTTTTGTATGTCTCCTCCTCTTTTAGGAGAGATGAATTGGCACTTTTTAGAGCCACACACTTGACATATTCCTTTTTGATAAACTCTATTATTTTTAGCTTTAACATGAGATATTTTTAGATTTAGTTTTCTTTTTACATTTGAGGCAATAAGTCATATTTATTTATGAGAAAAAGTCCTACATAGTGCCAAAACATTTTTGGCTTTCAACATATACATTTCAATCTTGATTTTTAAAACATAAAGAATCCTTAGGAATGTCTTCACTCTCTCCTCCATTTATTTACAAATAAAACTAACTAAAGTCAATAACACCAACATCATCAACCACATAATCTTTTCCTTCTTCTTCTTCATGTAAATCTCCTCCCTGACCTCATCTCAGCCATTTTTGAAATCAATATCTTCATAAGAGTCATTAATTCTTTATTTTCTTCTTCGGTGCGTTGAGATTGAGTTATTTGCCATAATACATTCAATCTTTCATTAATCTCAGGAATGGCCATCTTTTTATATTTTTCCTCCCTCTCTCTTTCCTCCCTTTCCTCCTTCTTTTTCTCCCTTTCATCCTTCTCCCTTTTCTCCCTCTCCTCCCTCTCCTTTTTCTCTCTTTCCTCCTTCTACTTTTTCTCTCTTTCCTCCTTCTCTTCTTCAACTCCTTCCTCATCCCTTGCTACCCTTGAGTTTGGATCCCAAAGATTATTATACATATACTCATCTGGATTTTGAGATATTCTTGTATCTATAATTATTTTTCTCATAATAGGATACCAATAAGATTTGTTGACGATTTCTAAAAGAGTTTTATATTTCATAACTTTGAGAAGTTCATTTTTATTTCATATTTTAAACAAGTCTCTATTTGTGGGTTCAACAATATCAGTATAAGGCCAGTTTTTAATGACAAAATTGACATGTATATGCTCCACATCACAAGGTATGTAATACCGAGCACCCTTTTCTTGTAGGTATCCCTGAATACAAAAATTATAATTCTCTTGTAGTCTTCTTTCTGCCATTTATGTATCAGAAATGTATGTGAGATTAATATTATGACAGGTAATACCACCCCATCTTCCCACTACCAAATCGGTTTGTATTCCTCGGCTTTCTATCCTTATCTCATTACCATCCTTCTTTGTCATGCTAACCATCGCTATACTATCATATATTTTTCTTTTCTTAAAATCATGTATTTGTTGTTTACTAATTGTGCTTCCACATAACTCCTTATCCTCACCAAGCGGATAATATTCTTCTTTACGAGACTGATTCAAATCATGTAGGTCTTCTAAGTTTATTGAAAAAGACCAATTATACCCTAAATCAGGCATATCATACCCCCATTTATTAATTCGCATGTTAACTATATTGTTGCGGAACCGGAGTACGGCACTCCCCTTGAGGGGGGGGGGGGGATTAGTCCCCCGTTTATTTCCACTGGCTGTCTCTGCTCCTGACGCTGCCCAGCGACCTCCGGAAAGGCCGGCGGCACAGCCCCGTTCGTACCACGGACAGATGTTAATTGCCGAGCGGTTTTAGCAACTGCGGCACAAACTATTTAACAAGACTAAACCCGATCCTTAAACGTTGGCCAAATCGTACCACAGGTTTTCAATGATGGAAAGGACAAAGGCGAATGGATGTGAAGAAGAAGAAGAAGAAGAAGGCAAAAGGTATGAAAGACAAATATAATTTATTCCTAATATTTACACAATTGAAAGAAACCAAGGAGGAGAAAGGATAATAAAATAAAAACAGAAGAAGAAGAAGCGGACACAGTGCACCTTAGCTTACCTACACAGTCTTACTTAGTACCCCAGGAGGGGACAAAAGACAGACTACGAGCACACTTACACGACTGGGGAATGGAGGCAGGAATGACTGGAAGGAGGAATGGGAAGGCCCAGGCAAAGGCGGCGTAGAGGTCCAGCTCCAGGAGTCGACGCGCGTTGTGGTGGGAAAACTTGCAGGCCGCGAGCGCGTATCGTTCACCGCGAGCGGACTGGGGCGCTTCATTTTCTCCCGAACTCTGGACTCCGGGCTCCTCAACTCCACTTCAACGCCACTTCAACGTCACTCAATGCCACACTCCTGATCCTCCTCTTACGCAACTCTCGACTTGGTCCAACCAACTCACTCAAAAAGGCTTGCGTGCACGTTTTTATAGCGCGCCTTGACATCAACCTGCGCCACGCCCGTCCTGGTCTCCCACCAGTCCTGATTGGCGGGTCGAGGCTCGTTGGCTCCACCTTGTGATGACGAGCGGCGGCCAACCACCTGGATTTGGTGGCTCCTCCCCCTTCTTCTCCGCTCTGACCGTGTGGTCAATGGAGTTTTGCGGCGAAAACCACAAAGCAGCCGTGGAATGCAGAAAACTGCCCAATAGCTGTTGGCAATTCGTGACCAAAAGGGGAATGGGAAGGGAATCTACCTTATTTGAATTTGGTGCAATGGAGTGTCACTTAATGGAAGGCACAGCCTTAGTCTAAGACACATAATAAAGAGATAACTACTGAACAAGGAGGAAATCTATGATTGGCTACGTGGATGTTTATGAAATAACTACGAGAACGACCTTTGACCTTTATACACAACGAATGGAGGAAGGAGGGTGATCTTTTAAAAAACAATATTAAAAAAAACACAATTCTCAAATCCATAACACTGCACCATCCTCCTCTTAAGCACGTCCCGGGCCTATTACTTTTACCTTTAGTGTGGCACGTAGGTGTAGTTCCCTCTACATTTAACCTGACCCTGAGTGTGACAGTTTTAAAGCACAAATAAATATGTCTCGCTGCTCCATTGCACCCTGCCTAACAGACTCATGCCCACAGCTAACCGAATTGCGGAATTGTCTTCAAACTACAACATGAACGATGGGGGAGCATTATTTACAGTTACTCTACTTGTATTTACAAAACTCAACCCAGGACCTGTGATTGTTCTTTTGGGGGGGGGGGGGGAGACAGCCTGTGCTGCATCGACGCACCAGAAAGCACCAAAAACGCACCAAGGCACCAAAACGCCATCAAGCACCAATCGGTGCACAGTCACCACAGTTCATAATATAAATAAACCAACAAACCCATGGTGCTGGTCTTCCTCTTCGGCTACCTCTGCTGGCCATTGGTATTCTTCCAGTTGTTGTCTTTCTTCTTTGCTGGCGGCCTATTTGCAATAATAAAATGACATGCACAAAACTTGTCCATTGTTGTTTATTCATGGCCAACAGGGCCGACTAGGGGTGGTTCACCTGTGTGGCATAGGTGCCCTGTGACCAAGGTCCATCAGCAAGATCTCGGGCCATCATGGCCGGTTCCAGCAGAGGGCCCATGCCCCAACCCATGGGGTCCATGAGTGGTGCTCAGCCACAGACATGTGGTCCATTAGTGGTGCATCGATGCAAGCAGCTGGTTGTGGGGGTTCTGGCACACAATGGCGGACTCCCACACGCTCCCCTCGGCGCCCAGTAGCGCACAGTCCTCGGGTGGGAGACAAGGGGGGGGGGAGAGAAGGGGGGGGGGGGGGAGAAGACAGGTGAGCGAGGGGTAAGGTCATAAGGGTACACATCAACAAGGCAATGCAAGACGAGGTGCATACGGTGAGTGAAGTGAGAAAGCTCGCCCCTACCGTACGTCACCCCCCCCCCCCCCCTGTTACCTACTCTACCCTTGCCCTTACCCCATATGTACACCAAAATCTACACATTTACAAATTCGTCTCTACTGTCACGTCTTCCCTATATTTCCCCTACTCCAAATTCGTCCCCACAATCCCTCTAACCAAAATTTGCCATCACCCAATTCATCATCAATCCTCATAAGGAGGGAGAGATAGAACAAAGCACAATGTCACACCCACGTCATGATGCGTCTCACATTCCAAATATTTGCACAACAAAATAATAAAACATGGCATGGTGTGGAGATACGTCATCGCCTCAGGTGAGTGGATGGTACCATACTGATGGTACGAGGAGATTCGTAATCCTAACTATCTTCTAAATGACATGAACACACTTTACACTACCCGGGGTGTTTCCCTGCCAAACCATTGGCCATCTTACTCTATGCGGTTTTAAGAACCAAATTCCCATTGACCAAACTGTGGTGCTTCATCAATTTGGGGTCTCACTCCCCCGATTCAACTCCCTGTGCCATTGCACAATTTCAGGACTGGGTCGTGTGGCTCTCACAGCAGGTCTACCCACCTGCACACCTCCACCACTGTAGTTGCCTCCGAGCTTACCTGCTCCTTAACCCTACCTATCTACCTGGGGAAGGCCCTCTGGCGCTCTCCCCACTCGGTGCCCTCTGGCACTGGGCTACCCGGGTCCGTCCTCCGGATCCTCGGGCCCCATCCACAACTCTAACGGCTCCCAGAGCCCACCTGTGGCCTCACCTGGCCGACATCCTAACAGTGGCGGAGTGCTCAACCAACTACACACACTAACAGGCCACACGCGCAGCCATTTCCACAACACTAATGCACCCATCCAAGCACCATTCTTCCACCACGCACCACAGATGTCAATATCCAACCACAATTTACCTGTGCCCTCTACCTAACACTTAAACTACCCTCCCCGGGTATTCGTGATAGGGGTCCACTCTTCCCCCATCCACCATCGCACCATCCACTCCACTCCACAGTTTTCAACACACTCACTCCACAACCATCCATTCCGTACTCCTTATATTCCACACAACCATTCTCCATTCACCTGTAGTTTCACACCTGTGCAATCACTCTTACACCTGGTGCTTTCGGCACCCTCCTTCCTCCCAGGACCATTCGGTCAACACAATACACAAGCACGACTTACTCACTCATACACTGTTCCATACACCTGTTCCCTTGCACACCTGTGCAATCACACGGCATCATCTCATCTACCTGGTGCCCTGCTAAAACTCGTGCTTCCCCGTCGCCCCTTACATTATTGCGCTCCCTCATCATTATCATCCAACCTCCCTCTCTATCTCCCCACTACCTGTCCAATGTTGCTACCGAACCTTACCGTTACCTATGGTCATCTCTAGGTCCCTACACACTTTATCCTAACCCTCCCGGGCTAGTTTTCACTGCCATACCCCATAAAACTATTGCTCCTTTGCCCCCGCTGTGAGAGATGGCAAGGTTGCCATCCCACCACATCGGGTATCTTCCACTATAAATTTGGCTCATCCAATTGCAACCGATCAAAAATTTCCAATCACAAATTCCCTATCCCTACCAACATGTCCATTAACTTGAGCCTCGGTGCGTCTTTACATCCTCAAAGCCCGGCTTCGTAAAGCCGAGCAATGAATTCGGGTCGTTTGGTCGCCTGCAGGTTGGATCCGTCCGGCATTCACGATTCTTGGGAGGAGTCATGCTCGGGCCGAGGTTTCACGCATCATCGTGGCGCGGAACCTTGCGGTCTCCGGCCCGATGACCGAGGCTCGCCCGGTCGGAACCCCGCCCCCGCCAGGGGGCGAAGGTCAGACCCGGCTCCCCTCCCCCGGAATCGCGCCGATCGCCGCTCTGACACGGCTCCGACCATTCAGTGTGGGGCCCGACCCGAATCGTGCGCGACGCTCTGTAGCGGGGCGAAGCAGCATCGATCCGCGCGAAGCTTCGCATCCAACAAAGCGCGCTGCGCGCCGAGCGCCCGCATCGGCTATCCGTCACTCTAAACGTTACCCCATTGAACGTCGATGCCTTACTCGCATGCGCGACCCGTTTCACACTCACAAAACCCGGCGTCTCCAGTGCATCCCACACACTCCGTCCATTCTACCACCGCACTCCCTGTTACACACCACACCTCTTGCGCATCCTCTTGCGCACACTCGCCATTCGCTCACTTCGGTCCACCCCTCTTCTCCGTTACGTCCTCCATAACATGGGCGTGCACTCTCGCATCCACCCACTAACGTGCTCCGATGTGCTCTGCCGCACACGCGCCACAACCAACTCAGGTGTGCTCCCTCGCACACTCTCGCCGTCCATTCCAAACGTGCATCCTCGCACCCGCTCCTCCACCAACTCACTCTCCATGTCACTCTCACCCTTGCTCGTACACTCCGTATCACTCTCACTCCCTGTGTCACACTCCGTACACCCCGACGTGCATTCTCGCTCGCACTCGGTTTCACATTCATGCTTTGTAACATGCTCACTCCTTGACACACACTTTTTCCTCACACGCGTGCCATTTCCACTCACACGGGACCCTTCACCAATGCCCGGATGCCATATCGATCCCAATCGCACGACAATTCTCTTCGCGCCAAACCCCCTCTTACAAAATCTCCTGGCACTACATACAGCCCATCTCACCTTTGGGGTTCTTCTTCCACCCTGCACCAACACCTGCAAATCTTTATAAGGATTATTAAGCACAGCATCGTGATGTGAGCACGGACTTTGAGCAATTTCCATTCCTTCCTCCAACTGTTGCTCTTCTACGTCTGTCTTTTCAATTTCGATTACACCCACTACTGCTTTTTCTTTATTCACCACGACGACCGCTGGCTTTATTAAAATTCCCTCTTCTACCTCAGCGGTCGCCGGCTGCCCCATACCCCGGGTCACGATTTCTACCCCGGTCCAGTTACCCGTGCTTTTCTCCAACTCACTCCACCTGCGCTCCTCGAGTCGCGTTACCACCTTGTGCACCCGTGTGCTCCTCCCACTCAACCTGCGGTCTCTGTCCCTCTCCAACCCCTCATTAATTTATTTGGCTTGGCCAACCATGCCCCCCAGTTTGTCCCCTAATCTGCTTCCGATTCCCTCAAATTTGCTTCCGAATCCCTCAAATTTACCTCCGAGTCCCTCCAATTTGCCTCCGAGTCCCTCCAATTTATTTCCCATATTGTTTAACCCATCTCTCAATTGCTCACTAGTACCCTCGCTTCGTCCCTCATTGCCCCCATTTGGCCCCCCAATCGCTCACCATGAGCCCTGGTTTCTTCGTTTTGGGTGTCTATTTTACTTTCTAATTGCTCACCCATCTTTAGCATGAGGGCCTCCATTTGCACCATGAAGAGGTTCAAATTCACCGGTGCTGCTACGGTCACGGGCGCAGCTAAATTTGGTGCCGCTGTAACCACGTGCGTGAGGGCGCCATTTTGTGCGCCTGATACCTCCTCAACCACATCCTTTTTGTTCTCCTCCTCCATTTCTCCCACATACATTTCCCCGAGGTCCTGGGTCGACTCTACACCCTCTAATTCCCCCACCGGCATCCCGTCGCCTTGACCATCCATGGCACGATTTCCAAATTTAGGATTTTATAAAACCAAATTTCGGGCCACTCGTAATTTGAGCACGCTAAGCGCTTCAGGTCCGAATCTCGCTCCCGACACCAAATGTTACGGAACCGGAGTACGGCACTCCCCTTGGGGGGGGGGGGGGATTAGTCCCCCGTTTATTTCCACTGGCCGTCTCCGCTCCTGACGCTGCCCAGCAACCTCCGGAAAGGCCGGTGGCACAGTCCCGTTCGTACCGCGGACAGATGTTAATTGCCGAGCGGTTTTAGCAACCACGGCACGAACTATTTAACAAGACTAAACCCGATCCTTAAACGTTGGCCAAATCGTGCCACAGGTTTTCAATGATGGAAAAGACAAAGGCGAACGGATGTGAAGAAGAAGAAGGCAAAAGCTATGAAAGACAAATATAATTTATTACTAATATTTACACAATTGAAAGAAACCAAGGAGGAGGAAGGATAATAAAATAAAAACAGAAGAAGAAGAAGCAGACACAGTGCACCTTAGCTTACCTATACAGTCTTACTTAGTACCCCAGGACAAGACAAAAGACAGATGACGAGCACACTTACACGACTGGGGAATGGAGGCAGGAATGACTGGAAGGAGGAATGGGAAGGCCCAGGCAACGGTCGGCGTCGAGGTCCGGCTCCAGGAGTCGACGCGCGTTGTGGCGGGAAAACTTGCAGGCGGTGAGTGCGTATCGTTCACTGCGAGTGGACTGGGGCACTTCGTTTTCTCCCGAACTCTGGACTCCGGGCTCCTCAGCTCCACTTCAGCTCCACTTCAACGCCACCTCAATGCCACTCAACGCCACTCAACGCCACTTCAAAGTCACTTCAAAGTCACTCAACGCCACACTCCTGGTCCTCCTCTTACGCAACTCTCGACTTGGTCCAACCAACTCACTCAAAAGGGCTTGCACGCGCGTTTTTATAGCGCGCCTTGACATCAACCCGCGCCCGCCCATCCTGGTCTCCCACCAGTCCTTATTGGCGGGTCGGGGCTCGTTGGCTCCACCTTGTGATGACGAGCGATGGCCAACGCCCTGGATTTGGCAGCTCCTCCCCCTTCTTCGCCGCTCTGACCACGTGGACAATGGAGTTTCGCGGCGAAAACCACAAAGCAGCAGTGGAATGCAGAAAACTGCCCAATAGCTGTTGGCAATTCGTGACCAAAAGGGGAATGGGAAGGGAATCTACCTTATTTGAATTTGGTGCAATGGAGTGTCACTTAATGGAAGACACAGCCTTCGTCGAATACACATAATAAAGAGATAACTACTGAACAAGGAGGAAATCTATGATTGGCTACGTGGATGTTTATGAAATAACTACGGGAACGACCTTTGACCTTTATACACAACGAATGGAGGAAGGAGGGTGATATTTTACAACAACAAAAAAAAAAACACAATTCTCAAATCCATAACAATATGTCCTTCTTTATAAAATTCAATTGTAAGCAGATAGTTAAATTGAATGAGGAAAGGTGTATGGTCACAGTATAACCAGGTGTTGTGGTTGTAAATTTTACTTGTTTCACAAAACGTGCTGTTTTATTTAAAGATATATATTGTGATAAATCACTGAATCTAATTAGGTCATTTGCATCTGTAGGGTTTGGATAATTGATTAATTTATAAGTATTCTTCATATTAATATTTTTACCTATACTATATTGTCTTTGGTCAGTGTCTATATTGTCTTTTATCAGCCTGTGCCTTTGTATAATAATTTGATAAATCAATATCCTGAGAGGATTCTCCAAACATAGAACCATCTTTTCCGACATGTCATTTATATTAGATAAAAAATGACATCATAAAATTTTTCATTATTGTTGAGTTGAAATAATACATATAAACATAATTGACCACAACATTTAGAATTAATTTCTTGAACTTGTAATGTTTGATAAACACCATTCTGTAAGAATTGTATTACTTCAACAGGCGGTGGCATACCATAACTATCAAAATAATATTTATCCTGACTATTAGGAATACAAACCCAATGAGAACCATTCTGTGTGTGTAAATTCAAAATAATATTCTTTGTATTCTTGGACAACTTTGTTAATTCATCTCTCACACAGATTACCACATTATCAATTTTTAGTGTTTTACAATACTAAGCAAGTTCAATATTTGACGTTTTATTCTCTCCAAATTGTTTAAACCATTTATCCATTTATTTATGAGAAAGATACAATCAATTACCCCATTTAGTTAGTTTAACACCCGCTTGAGCGATAGAGGCAAGCATATCTCCAACCAACAATCTAGCTTTATCAGGTAGGCTTTCAAGCTTTTCAGGAAATCTACAATTACACCACTTCCACTAATTTGTTTCTCCAACTCCTTGTTATGTCTTTCCAATTCTTTTTGAGCTTTTAGTTGTGCCTTCCTTTCGTTAGCAGTTTTTACCGCTGCTGAAATACCACCATTCAATGCTCCCGCCGCACTTACACCAGCAAATAAAGGAAGTAGAAACGGGAGAAATCCTCCCTCTTGTATTGAATATTTCTTTAACATAGGTTTTGTTATTTTAAATTTAAGTGAACCAGCATCATTTAGTGTTTTTACCTGCTCTCTTGTGAGTAAAACATCAATTCTTACTGCTCCTTTTCTTTGAATTGTATTAACATTAATAATACAAGGCTTTTGATTTTGAATACAAGATGTTAATTTATTAACATTGATTTGATTAACATATACCGGTTCTTTCCTACTCATTTATTTATCAGAAAAAATCTATGTGATATTAATCATAACACCATTATCTGTATTAATCTGTAATTCTGTTTCTTCCAAAAGCAAACAATATGTATTAACCTCTTCAATCTCCCCTCTTTCAATATATGGAGAAGTATCCACTCGATTAGACTTTATCGTTTCTTTTTGAGAACTCAGGTCAATTGTATAGATCGTATAAAGTTTTTGAAATGCAACCATATCCAAAATGGGATCATTATTACCGTTGCTTTCACACACATTTTGGTAAGACTTGTAGGCTTCCGCATAATCATTTTTTTCCCAATCAATTTCCAATCTATCTCGCGGATAAAAAGTGCCATCAAGAGAAACCCAAAGTTGTTTCACCTTAGCATTATCACTCAGCGCATTATTCTTATCAGTACCCTTCTCTCCATCTGCTTTTTAAAAAATGAGCCATAGGTATTGTGGCTTTCCTTGAAGAACACCCAAATTCCAAGTGTAGGTAGTGTGTTCCAGTTTAACGTGTTGACATCTTCTTTTAAGGTATTGTTGCGGATATGGGATTTGGCCTCCATCCATATCCGCTTGTAAATATTCCCCTATTTCCCCAATACCCCCCAACTATCCCCAATCCCCCATTCCCTAGTCCCATTGCCTGTAAATAACACTCTGTAGAACCGACCTTCCCCTTTTTCCCCCATTAAATGTCGTGCCCAGGTCCACCGCATCTCACGTAGACAACTTTCGGACATCTTGCTAGTTATTCTTAGTCTATGTCAGTTAAGGACTCGTTTCCATTAATTCTGACTCTTCGTTGCACCAGAATGTGATTGTATGGCACCAGTAGTGAGTTTAGGACCTCCCCATACCTCCTCCCATCTTCCCCATGAAACAACAACAACAATAACAACAACTACCACAACAGCGCGCGGGGAGTGTGCGTCCTCACTCCGGCTCGGTTAGCCGCCATTACCCATGTGCGCCGACGGGGTTACCACGAAGGGGCTGCCTGTCGGCCCCTCGTCAAGGGCGGAGCCCGGTAACCCCCCGCACCCAATAAGAAGCAACGGGCCGATTCCATCTGGGGCGGAGCTAACGAGCCGAGGGCGTGTCACTCCCCGCCGGATATACGCAGCGACTTACCGGACGTGACGTCAGATGCGGCTCAGCCACGAAAGAGAAACAGACGCCACCTCCAGCGCGACGAGACCTCCCGCATCTCTGGACCGGACCGGGTCGATTCTGCCCCTGCGCCAAAGTGCACCTTGAGCCTCGACTACCTGCCCTTCCTTGCCATCAATCCCCGTGTGAGTCAGTCTTGTCCTGTTTATCTGTGGTCTGTCGGGGTTACTATAAGACCGTGATTAAGTGCCTACCTTCCTATGCTGTCTCTCTTGTCCTTGTAATCTAACGTTCCGAACTATTATAACCTCCTCCGGAGGTCTTGAGAACTGTACCCCTGGTGTCGTGTCATTTAATCCAGCCGTTGTGTCCTTTCCGTAATTGATTTAGCATAGCGCGACTCGGCCAACGTTCGAGTATAATCGGGTAAACTGTGCAGACGCGGTCATACCAAACCGCTCGGTAAACCAACATCCACAACCGCGTCTGTAACATTTGGTGTCGAGGAGTTGGATTCGGACCTGGGACTAAATTTGTTAGGCCCAAATTTTGGAACACCAATTGTACCATTAGGGTAACAATTGGTGTTGGGAAGTGGAATTCGATCCGGAGCGCGTGAAACGCGCTCGAAATTATAACGGCGAAATTTGATTTTGTTTTACGAAAATAAAAACCCGAATTTTGAAAGTCGCGCTATGGCAGACCAAGACGGCTGGGTTCCGGTAGAAGAGAGTGAGGCAGGGTCGATCCAGGACCAAATTGAGGGACAAGAGGAGAGCGTAGCAGTGAGGGTAGCAGACGCACGAAATGGCGCCTCGCACATGGCCACGGCGACCACGCCCGTGACCGTGGTAGCGCCGCTGGTGGATTCGAACCTTTTCCTCCTGCAAATGAGGGCCCTTATGGAACAAATGGGTGAGCGATTGGAGGGCCAAATGGGGGTAATGGGGAACCGGATGGATGCTCAGAGTGAGCAAATGAGGGCTGATAGTGAGCGATTAGAGGGCCAAATGGGGGTAATGAGGGACGAAGCGAGGGGTACCGGTGAGGGGTTAGACAAGAAATTGGGGAAGTTAGACAATAATTTTGAGGGGTTAGACAACGGGATAAAAGAGGTGAGAAATGGGTTAATGGGGGTAGAAAATAGAATGGCTGCCCAGGAGAATCAAATGGAAGGGATGCAAAAGGGGTTAGAGGGGTTAGAAAACAGGATGGAAGGCAAATTGAGGGACATGAGGGACCAAGCGGAAAGGGAAGTTAAACAAATGGGGCAGCAGATAGAGGGGGTCAGAATGGGGGTAGAAACCAAACTGGATGCTCACAGGGAGGAAATGGAGCAGATGAGGATGGCATCTGGGCAGGAGATGCAAGTGATGGGAGAGGAGATCAGAAGAGGAGTGAGTGAGGAGGTCGGAGGAGTGCGCGAGGAGGTGAGGCACTGTAAGGAGCACATGGAGAAGGAGCTGAGAAAGGGGACTATAAAATTGCAAGGGGGCATAGAGGACCTGACGCAGGAGGTGGAACAGCTGACGGAGGGACAAAAAGGACTAACGGAGCAGGTTCAAAGGAACACTGCGGTATTAGGAGGGTTAAAGGCGACACAGAAAGAACTAAAAGATGACTTGATAGCGACGAAGAGGGAATGTCAGATGGTACGTGAGGGACTGACAGCGAGGTTGGACGAGGTGATAGAGGTAATGGAGACGAAGGACCGGCAGGTGAGGACGCACATGGAAACGGTCAAGGTAGCCTTGGAGGACGAGCTTGAGGAGACGTACCGGGAAATAAAAGAGGTGAAGCAGAAATTAGAAGAAGTGGAAGAAGGGGTGAGCGAAATTAAGAAGCGACGGAGAGGGGATAAGAAAGAGATAAAAGAGGAGATAAAAGAATTGGTCCAAAGTCTGTGTTTGGATCGTGATGATGTGCTCATTAACCGGATGAGGGATTCGCAGGTGATGGAGGAGAAGCGAAGAGGAAGAGGACCCGGTGTAAGTGGTGACCAATATGGTCGTGCGTATGATGCGCCAGGGGATTTAAGAAGCTTGGGGGTCGAGATAGACCCGGGTGTTCGTGAGAGGCCATTGGTGAAGTGTGCGACAGGTCTGGTGTGCGAAAAAGGAGGTGTGCGAGAAAGTCCGACTCTGGGGTGTGTGAGGAAAAAGTGCGTGCCAAGGAGTGAGGGTGCTGGCGAGAGTGAGTCGGTCGTAGCGCGTGTGCGAGGGAGCACATGGAAGCGCGGTGTGGTGAGTGTTACGGAGGGTGTGACGGGAGAGTGTGCGCAAGAGTGTGTGTGAGAGAGGTGTGTAACGGACAGGTGCATGAGGAGAGAGTGCGCTGTCGGGAGTAAGGGTGAGTGTGCTGTCAAGAATGGAGGTGAGAGTAGTAAGAGTGACACGGAGCGTGAGTTGGTTGTGACAGGTGAGAAAGGAAGCACACCTGGAATGGTAGAGCGTGAGTGGGAATGCACGCTGGAATTGGTAGTGAGGCACGTGGTTGGGTGTGCGAATGAGAGCACACCTGTGATTGTAACAGAGGAGGTGACCGAAGAGGGGGCGCGAAGAGGTGTGTTGGTGAGGTGTGCGAGCGGCGAATGTGTGCCAAGGTGTTCGGTGGTCAGGTGTGTGACCAAGGCTGGGAGTGGAATGAGTGTACTGAGGTGTGTAAGGAAAGGTACGAGGAGCATGGAAACGGCTGGATGTGTGAGCAAGGAACGGGCTGCGGGGTGTAAGCATGCAGGTGAGGCATCGAAGGTAACCGGGTTAGAGGTTAGAGCGACTTTTAGCCGAATCGGGCCCTCGGTGCGTGCTGGGCCTCGCTTTGAACGGCCGCGTCCGTGCTCCACTAGGCGGAGCGGGCGGCTGGATAGGAAGGGTCGTCATGGCGACCACTTTTTGTTGAGGCATTCCGGCAGGTCGAGATCGAGCCATGGGATGGCTCCGTGCCGAGATGGTGCGTGGGATCTCGGCCAGGGTAAACCTCCTTCCCTGCACCGAATGCGGGACGTATCCAGCCGCTGGCACCAAACAACCCGCATTCATTGCTCGGCTTTACGAAGCCGGGCTTTGGACAGGAATTGGCGCACTGAGAGGCATTAGTGAGTAGACTGTGTGACGAGGATAGTGTTTTGGCCCCGAAATTAGAGAAAAACAAAATTTGATGATTGGCAAAGGATTGGCAGTAATGATTGGCAGATGATGGGCAGTGATTGGCAAATTTTTCATTTGTTGAAATTTGATGTGCAAAATTGGTAGTGAGCGATGGGCCCAGTGGGTAAGGGTGGCATCCCTGCCACCCTTCCCATAGTGGGGCAAAGGAGCAATAGATTATGGGGTGTATGGCAGTGAAAACTAGCCCGGGTGGGTTAGGATATTGATAGGGCCCTAGAAGATGACATTAGGTGACGTTAAGGTTAGTTAGTGACTGATACCTGTAGTGGGGACGCAGGTAGATTAGTGTGGATGATAATGACGTGGGAGCGCAATAGTTTAAAGGGACGACTGGGAAGCGCAAGTTTCAGAGGGGAGTAGTTAGATAAGATGATGCCGTGTGGTTGAGAATTGAACAGGTGTGAGAGCTGGACAGGTGTGTGGAGCAGTGTATGAGTAGTGAGTGTTGTGGATCAGCGCGAATGCGCTTGGGGAGAGAAGGGTGCAGGTGGCACCAGGTGTCAGAGCACAGGTGTGCAAGTGCAGGTGTGTGGAATATAAGGAGCAGAGAATGAGTGGTGTTGAGAGAGTTGGAGTAAGTGGTACGGAGTGGTGTGCATGGTGCGAAGGTGTGGACGGGGGAAGAGTGGACCCCTTTCACGAGTACCCGGGGCGGGTAGTATAAGTGTTAGGTAGAGGGTATAGGTAAATTGTGGTTGGATATTGGCATTTGTGGTGCGGTTGCAGAATGGTATTGTGGATGGGTGCATTAGTGTTGTGGAAATGGCTGGGCGTGTAGCCTGTTAGTGTGTGTAGTTGGTTGGGCACTCCACCACTGTGAGGATGTCGGCCAGGTGAGGCCGCAGGTGGGCTCTGGGAGCCGTTAGTGTCAGTGGGTGCCTGAGGATCCCGGGTGTGGATCGGGCAGCCCAGTGCCAGAGAGGGCACCGAGTGGGGAGAGCGCCAGAGGGCCTTCCCCAGGTAGTTAGGTTAGGGTAAGGAGCAGGTAAGCTCGGAGGCAACTGCAGTGGTGGAGGTGTGCAGGTGGGTAGACCCGCTGGGAGAGGTACACGCCACAGCCCAGAAATTGTGCGAGGGCACCGGGAGATGAATCGGGGGAGTGAGACCCCAAATTGAAAAGCACCACAGTTTGGTCAATGGGAATTGGTTTTTAGAACCCATAGTGTAAGAGGGCCAATGGTTTGGCAGGAGAAAGACCCCGGGTAATGTAAAGTTGTTAAAGTCATTTAGGAAATAGTTAGGATTGATGAACCTGTCGCACCATACGCAGCCACTTACCTGTGGTGATGATGACTCCACACCTGTGTTTTCTTTGTTCTGTGTGCAGGAAATGAGAATTGCTGTGTGGATTTGTGAGACGCATCACGACGTGGATGAGACATTGGGGTGATTCCATCTCTCCCTCCCTAGGAGGGATTGATGATGAATTGGTAATGGCAAATTATGATGTTGAGTTGGAGATGGCAAATTTTGATGAGAGTTGAAAATGGCAAATTTGATTGGTTAGGAGGGAGAGAAGACGAATTTGGTATATGGGAGGAACGGGGAAGACAGTAGGGACGTTTGTTGATTTGTAAAGTAGATGTTTATGGGTAGTGTTGTGTTGTGTGGATACAGTAAGGGGTAAGGGAGGGGCAATGTAGGTTACCTGGTGGGGGGGGGGCGTACGGTAGGAACGTACCTGTCTCACCTGGTTCCCATGTGCCCCCAGTGTGCATCATCTTATATTGCATGCACTTTTGCGCCCTTACCACCTTACTCACTTGTCTTCTTCTTTTGTCTCCCACCTCCGAGGATCTGGCTTTGGGGCAGAGAGAGAGGAGAGAGAGGTGCTGGCTCCGCAGTTGTGGGCCTGCACTTTCGCTGCTTGCTGCCTGGATCGATACACCATATGGACCGCAATTTTGGTGGCCACCCACAATGGACCGCAGTTCTTTTGCGGCCAAGCACCACCCGTGGATGGACCTATGGGTCAACGTGGCACCTATGCCATACAGGTGAACCACTAATAGTTGGCCCCCTGATGGCCACGATACAGAAATGGACGCGGTTGGCGCCTTTCTTTATTTTTAAAGAAGCAAGAAGGCCAAGTGCACCACACGAAGGCAAGACCAGCGGCAGAACATCGGCCGGCTGCGACACCACACCATGATTATTAAACATTTTATTGGTGCACCGGATGGTGCTGACTGTGTGATGGGGTGGTGCTTTTGGTGCTTGGAAGGGGTGCTCTGCACATTATTAAAGGCCGTAAGGCCACAGAGCACTCGTGGGTTGGTGTATCGATGCTGGCATGTGTGCTCTCTCTATGCATAACATCTGCATGTGTTCCTCCAAAAACAGGTCCTGGATCGTAGTGTAAATATCAGTGTAGTATTGTAAATAATGCTCCCTACCGGCTGTATGTTTAGTTTGCGAATTCTTTCTGCGATTCGGTTATCCTGTGGGTGTGTTTCTGTGAGGAGAAGGGTGCAACGTCGCAGGGGGACATATTTACTCATTTGTGAATATCTGTAAAACTGTCGCACTCAGGGTAGAGTTAATAGTAGAGGGAACTACATCTGAGTGCCACACTAAAGTAGGTAAAAATTTATCGGGTCGGGACGCCCCGAGGGTAGAGAAGGGTGCAATGTTGCGGATATGGGATTTGGCCTCCATCCATATCCGCTTGTAAATATTCCCCTATTTCCCCAATACCCCCCAACTATCCCCAATCCCCCATTCCCTAGTCCCATTGCCTGTAAATAACACTCTGTAGAACCGACCTTCCCCTTTTTCCCCCATTAAATGTCGTGCCCAGGTCCACCGCATCTCACGTAGACAACTTTCGGACATCTTGCTAGTTATTCTTAGTCTATGTCAGTTAAGGACTCGTTTCCATTAATTCTGACTCTTCGTTGCACCAGAATGTGATTGTATGGCACCAGTAGTGAGTTTAGGACCTCCCCATACCTCCTCCCATCTTCCCCATGAAACAACAACAACAACAATAACTACCACAACAGCGCGCGGGGAGTGTGCGTCCTCACTCCGGCTCGGTTAGCCGCCATTACCCATGTGCGCCGACGGGGTTACCACGAAGGGACTGCCTGTCGGCCCCTCGTCAAGGGCGGAGCCCGGTAACCCCCCGCACCCAATAAGAAGCAACGGGCCGATTCCATCTGGGGCGGAGCTAACGAGCCGAGGGCGTGTCACTCCCCGCCGGATATACGCAGCGACTTACCGGACGTGACGTCAGATGCGCCTCAGCCACGAAGGAGAAACAGACGCCACCTCCAGCGCGACGAGACCTCCCACATCTCTGGACCGGACCGGGTCGATTCTGCCCCTGCGCCAAGGTGCACCTTGAGCCTCGACTACCTGCCCTTCCTTGCCATCAATCCCCGTGTGAGTCAGTCTTGTCCTGTTTATCTGTGGTCTGTCGGGGTTACTATAAGACCGTGATTAAGTGCCTACCTTCCTATGCTGTCTCTCTTGTCCTTGTAATCTAACGTTCCGAACTATTATAACCTCCTCCGGAGGTCTTGAGAACTGTACCCCTGGTGTCGTGTCATTTAATCCAGCCGTTGTGTCCTTTCCGTAATTGATTTAGCATAGCGCGTCTCGGCCAACGTTCGAGTATAATCGGGTAAACTGTGCAGACGCGGTCATACCAAACTGCTCGGTAAACCAACATCCACAACCGCGTCTGTAACAGTATGATACATTTAGCGGGGTCTTTGAGTTAAGTCCTTTATTTAACATCTCTTTCATTTTAAGATTAGGATTATATTCACTGATATACCAACACAAATCATTAATAACAAAATTATTATTATCGCCAAAAGCATTTTGAGCCCCAAAAAGCAATCTATTTACATTATCATTACTTTGTCGTTGAAATCTAATTTTAAGCCCATACAAAACTTTATCATAATCACAAAATCCAAATATACCTTTCAGAGGTACTGCTACGGTAAAACTATTCTCTGCTTTTGTATCATCATTATACATTGCCTTCCTTTGACTATAACCAGGGTCAGCATTTGTTCCCGTTGACATATCAGGAATAAAACCTTCAACAGCTCCCTTACCCCTTCTATCACTAAACGAATATAGTGTAAATTTCATCATTTCAGATGTAGCAGAGACATAATCAACCGCTTCAACCTCTTGTGTTCCAATATACAGGCGGACACTATCAAACATTTTCCAGAAGAAATCATTTACGAGTGTAGCACTAGTATTATTCGCAGCCTTAGTGAATTTAAATTTACACAGCAAGAAACTATCAGCTAGATTCAAGTAAGTTTGTTGATTATTTATTTCAAAACTTTTTGTTCCATTTGAATTCCATTCTGTTCCTGTTATGGCATTTACCTTGAAATAGTCTTCCTTTTTCGTGGAGTTTGAAATGATAATCGTATCATCCAAATCATAGATACTATCAATCGCTTCCATACTTGTATTTATATAGCATTAAAATTGTTGAAACCCTGACCCAAGTATTTTAATGATTTTTTGTCATCCTAGTGAAGATAGTTGAGTTTTACCTTTTTTATTTCTTTGATTGCTTGTAATTTATGAGACTCCTTTTGAGCATCTTTTATACTATTTATAGCACCAGCTACATTTCCCACGGCAGAAGCAGTTGAACCAATTAGGTCTTTATGTTTACGAATGGTTGAACCAATGCCCATTAGAGTATCAATTATCCCATATCCTTTATTTCTAAATTGATTTCCCACACCCCGTTGTCTCTTTGGTTCATAGTATCCTCTACCAAGAAACATACCTTCACCCTTATAGTATGGTGAAAGGAACATCCTCTCCCTTGTAATTACTTTATATTTTCCCAACTCGTGTTTTCTCACAATAACCATTTATATTTATTGAAAAACTTCACGTAGGTGAATTCTGATGGATATAATTTCATCATTAAAGGATATCATACGATTATCTTGATCGGTTATCCTAAAATTTACTCTGTATATGGTTTTTCCTGACAGGTAAATAGACAAGATTTTTTGGTTCCATATTGAATTTATAACCAATCGGGGTGGAGTATGCGCTGAATGAAAATATTGTATTTGTTCTTATGCCATCGTTATAAGCACCATCAATCAAATCACAATGAATTAATACCGAATTTATACCGGAGGATATTTGAATAACATTATCACTGTAAAACGTCCCATTAGTTTCAATCTTTTTTGAAGAGAAACCCAATAGCTCTCTGAACGAATTTTCAATCGTGAAATCAACTTTATAATTATTTTTTAGTTTAATAGTTGATTTTGAAGTGTGTTTTTGAATATCTATTACCATATTTTTTGGTTCATCACCTTGTTCTTTCATAAGGCGAGAGACTTCAGAAGATATTTGAGAAATCTCGTAAGCATAGGGTGAAACGGTTATAGTTTTATATCCACTTCAGGATTATAACTAAACTTGTTGTTTTTCTCTGTGATATTAAACAAGGTATTATAAGTTTCCATCGACAATAAAGATGCCTCATATTCTTTTGTAGGGTTAAGTTGTAGTGGGTAAGGGAATGATGCTGTGTAATCACTCGTTGTGAAATTAAAACTTAAAATTGTGCTTCTCATCTTATTTAATATCTAATAAAATATCTTTGTATTCACATTTATTAATTATTTTCATATTCATCAACTGATCTAAAATGGCGGATGTTTCATTAAAACTATTGTTGTTTCCAGCTTTCTTACTACCTAACAGCAATAATAGCCTATTAACTAATTGTGATGGGTCATTTGGAAGAAAACTAACACCTGAACCAAGCTTACTTAAAGCATCAATAATATATATCTCCTTCTCATTCTTCTTCCTTTTACCAGCAACAGCAACTCCATAATCAAGTGAGTTTAGTAAATCAATATATACCCTATCTTCCTCTCTTTCCATATCAAGTGGTTCCTCAAAATATTTTGAACCGCTGAATCCGGAGTTTGTTGGAAGAAACATTAATCTTGGAGTTAAATCAACATTTGGTCGAGCAGAACTTAAGAACACCAATTTATCATTAAATATCAATACCTTTTCTTTCACAAGATAGAACTGTGCTGGTTCTTCTGTTGGAATGAGACCTGCTCTGGTTTTTGAACCCACCGAATATTCATTGTTTTGAAGAGCTTCCACAACATAATTAGGTGGTTGATTTACCTCCTCAAGTTTCTGAAACAATCCTTCATCATCATATTTTAATTCTCCAAGTTCTTGCTCTGTCATTTGGCTAAAATCTTTGAGCATTTGAAGTTTTTTCAGAGTAAATTCTACTGTGGGAACTGTAGGTGAAATCGTTTGTTGAGTTTTTAAAAGTGGTTTAAAAAATTTCTGTTGTTTCCTTTCAAAGACTTCTTCACCAGTTAGTTTCTGTCTCCGTTTCTTCTTTATCTCTTCCTGTTGCTTTACAACTTTTGAAACCAACTCTTGATGTTCATTAAACTTTCTTGCTCTTTCTTCGGTACTCATCTTCTGTATTTATTTATTGAAAAATATCATTTAGTATCTCATCTTGTTTCACAACAATATATTTATATTTTCCAATCGTGTGTTTCATATAATTTTCAAATTCTTTTTTACTACATAACGTAGAGCTCTCGTAACTACATAATCGTAAACCCCATCTCTCCAAAAATTATTTACATCTATTGAATTTAATTTAAATAAAATAAAAGTATTAGCATTGTTTCTTATTGAGTGCCGAGGAGTTGAAAATATGACTGACTAAGATAAATACAATTACAAGAAGAATGTCTCCCTCTTGTGTAGTAGCTATCCATTACTGTTTAGTTTCTCTCATTAACACAATCATCAAAGATAACGAGGTTCTTTTTTGATTTATCTAAATCTCGAGGTGAAGGTATATCATCCGTATTATCACTGAGAATACAAGTTATGGGTTTTGGTTTCGATTTTGATTTCTGTGTATCACAAAATAATTGTATTATATCTTCAATATTATCATCATTCAGTTTGTTTTGAAGTTTAAATAAACCGATAATGTCTTCCTTTTTAAGACCCGCATTAAAACCCTGTGAGAGTAGTTGATACTCGGGTTGAAAACTAGACTTTGTAAAAATTATAAAATTATCATAATCTAAAAAATTAGGACCAAGGAGCATCTTTAAAAGTAAACAGGTTTTTCCACATCCGCTTGATCTGACTCTTAGACATCTCAATGAATTTGGAATATTTTTATGGTTGTTAAATTTTATCTTGTTTTCCCAAATGGGTAAAAAATCATTCATTTATATATTTGGAAAACAAGTCATCGAACTTTTTTTGAGTTATTTTAGAAACACTATATTTTGTCCTGAATTTAGGTTTAACTTCAAAATAATCCATTATTTTATTTATATAGTATCTTGTGTTAACATTTCCGTTAAAATTATTTTGAATAATAAATATCATTAAACCCTTATACATTTTCTCAATACAAATAGTCTCTTCCCTTGAAAGAAATGGTGTATTATCATCATAATACTTAACATTCATCTCTCTTATTAATCTTGCAAAGTACTTCATTTTTGGTTCTAATTTAAAAGAGTTATATATTTTTTTATATTTTTTATTATCATTAATGAGAAGATAATCACAGAATAAACATTGTTTATATGAATCCTCATCATTAAGCCCCACTCTATCACAAGCCGGACAATTCTCTAATTTATCATATGGAGAGTCTAGAAATTCAAAATCTCCTTCTATCATATTTAAACAGTAAATTTTTACTTAAACGAAATGCAAGTTTATTCGTTTATAAATACAATGTTTCAAAGCACAAAAGACAAATTTCAATCAATCTCTACTTCGGTGGAAGATATAGAAAAATATGTCAAAGATGTTAAATTGAACAAAGATAAATATGGAAATTTTTGGATTAAACCAGTTATGGAAAATAACATGTGTCTCTCTATTTCATTTAAAGGAAGAGCTCTAGCTCTACCTGGAAAGACATCCATTAGAGTAAATCTAACAAAAGTTTCTCCTCTACACCTGGCAATTTATTCAAAGCTTGAAAAAGTGATTGACCGCGATACTTTGAAAAAGAATGATAAGACCATCAACAATACTCGTGGAGAAATTTGTATTTACTTTAATAATCCAAAGGGTGTAAATCTAAGTAAAATGAATGATGTTAATATTTCTGGTGAAATGTCATTTCGTTCTATGATAGTGAGAGATTATTTAAAGAAAACTTTTGATATTAAAAATGTAGAGATTGAATCCGTTAATGAAAGAAAGTATATTGGTGTAGATGGAAAGGTTTTTTCTGCTAATTAAATACGAGTCATTACAGCAGTGAAGATTTTACTGTTTCATTGAACTCGGACGATAGTTATGATACCAATAGTTTGTGCTCAAATGATAGTTATGAGAGTAGCTTTATTCATGACTCCGAGTATGATTCTGAGTATTCATGTGATAGTTATGACTCAGATGATTCTGAGTGAAAAAGTGTTTTAGTTTAAGTAAAGTTATATATATAAAACACCACGTTTTCTCACGCTATAAATATGGTTTATTGTGATACTTGCGAGAAGGAAGTTAAATATTATAAACAACATATTCTCACCGCAAAACATACATACAACATTCTTAACAAACTTTCCCCTCTTCCACCTAAAACAAAATATTGTAAGGACTGTAAAACAACGATCCTCAAGAAGGGGTTTAAAGCCCATCTTAAAACAAACAAACACTTGTCAAAATTGTTTACTATTAGGAATACTGATGGTGCTTTCAAGGGACATATCAGGATTCAAATCTTTGACTTTGACCCTCCTGGCCCCAACTCAATTGTTGAGGCTGTGGAGATCATCAAACCCTCTATGAAAGATCTTATCGAAAAGACTCTTATTTAGTTGAAATCAATCAAGTTCTATATGGGTATTAAAATGAAAATCTCAAAACATGATCCATTCACTGGTGATTATTACACTGAAAGAGCTTACATGAGAACTAAGCCACACTTTATATCTTCATATCAAGATTTTAAAACAACGGGAGTCTATGATGAACTTATCCAACAAGAACAAGAACTTGAGCATACTATTACTGGAAGTGGTTGGAACATAGATGAGATACTATTTATTGACATTCATATTCTTAAATCAGATCCTCTAAATGCCTCCTCTTACATTGATTTACCAAGTGTTATCAAAAATAGAAAAGCAGTTATCAATATCAAAAATAAAAAAGACAATAAATGTTTTCTCTGGTCTATTCTGGCACATTTACATCCTCCACATTTTCATGATGAAAGAGTATCTCATTATAAAGAATATGAGAATACATTAAATATGAAAGATCTAAAGTTCCCCATGGCTTTAAATGATATTCCTAAATTTGAAAAGATGAATAATTTATCAGTTAATGTTTATGGTCTAACAGAAACAAACAAGATTCAGGTTTTAAAGCTTTCTGACAATTGTAAACAGACTCATATTAATCTTTTATATTTTAATTCAGAGAAAAATTCACATTATGCATACATCAAAGATATTTCTAAATTAATAAAACCACAAGTATGTAAAAGGACAAATAAAATATTTGTTTGTATGCGCTGTCTTAACTTTTTCCATTCACAAGAAAGATTGGATAAACACTCAGGGTATTGTGGTGAACATAAATCAACAGTAATCAATATGCCAAAAAAAAAAATCAAACATTGGTTTCAAAGATCAAAATAAAACGATGAAACATCCATTTGTAATATATGCTGATTTTGAAAGTATTCTAGAAAAAATTGACACGTGTCAACCAAATCCAAAGAAAAAAGATGGAACTGAAAAATCATACACAATGAAATATCAAAAACATACTCCTTGCGGTTTTTGTTATTATATCAAATCATCCGTTGGTGATGAATATAACAAGCCAGAGGAGTATCGAGGCTCAAATGCCCCAGAGGAGTTCGTGAAACGATTAGAAAAAGACTGTGTTCGATTAGCCAAGATAATGAAAGAAACCAATAAACCAATGTCCTTGACGAGTGAAGAGAAAAGGGAATTTCGAAAAAACAATGTCTGTCATATTTGTGAGGAGAAAATTGGTGAAGGTCTAAAGGTTAGAGATCATTGTAATCTCACTGGTAAATATAGAGGTCCGGCTCATCAAAGTTGTAATATTAATTATAAACTTCCCTCTTTTATTCCTGTCTTTCTTCATAACAATGCTAATTATGACACTCATCTTTTTATCAAGGAACTCTCAAAGACTTCTGGAAGTATCTCAGCAATTTCAAACACAGACCAAAAATACATTTCATTCACAAAAACAATCTATATAAAAACAGGATTTAACATTTAAAAAAATAAAAATACTTATGATATAACTAATATTAGATTTTAGACACATTTAAATTCATGGCAAGTCCATTGGCTGACTTGGTTAAAAATCGAAAAGAGTTTCCATGTCTTTCAAAGTATTTTACAGACAAAGATTTACTAACACAAAAGGGAATTTATCCCTATGACTATATGGGCTCATTTGAGAGATTCAATGAAACACAACTTCCTTCAAAAGAAAATTTCTATAACAAATTAAATAATAGTCATTTATCGGATGAAGATTATGCGCATGTGCAAAATGTTTGGGTAAAATATAACATCAAGAATCTTGGTGAGTATCATGATTTGTATCTCAAAACTGATGTGCTTTTGTTGGCTGATGTGTTTGAGGCTTTCAGAACAATCTGTCATTCTGAATATGGATTGGATCCTGCTCACTATTACACTGCTCCTGGATTGGCTTGGAGTGCGATGTTAAAAATGACAAAACAAGTTTTGGATTTGATAACTGATGTCGATATGCTTTTGATGATTGAAAAGGCAAAAAGAGGTGGAATTTCACAAGTATGCTCGAGCAGATACGCAAAAGCAAATAACAAATATCTTCCGAATTATGATTCAACGAAAGACAGTTCTTACTTGAAGCACTATGACGCAAACAACCTGTATGGCTGGGCAATGTCTCAGGCTCTTCCTTATGGAAAACTTAGATGGGTAAAAGAAGAGGATTACAACAAAGTCTTTGAGAATCTACAGACTTGGCATTTAATATGGAATATTTTTTTGGTGGGGTGAACTTCCTTTTCAAGATGTCTTTGAACCAAAAGTTCATTGGAATTATGTTGAAATTATTCTAGATTTGGTTAATGTGACCTTTAAAAGAAACAAAAACCACATTTGACATTTCGAAACAAATAAATTGATCTTTGAAAGTGATGGAAACTGATATCAAACTCAATTCATGGACAGTACTGTGTTAAACTTCTGTACGTTTTCCAGAAGTATCTCTTTATTTTGCACATTAGCCAAAAAAAAATTCAACAAAAACAAAAGTTAAATTACGACTGGGATTACGGACAGTAAAATTACAGTTCAGTACTTCGTGTAACCCCCACGAGCATTCAGGAGAGCACGTACACGTTGAGGCATGCTGGTCACGAGATTTGCCACGGTTTGGACAGGAATCGCTTGCCATGCAGTGACAATAGCCTGCTGCAATTCACGCACAGAGGTCGGCTGCTGGTCCAAGTGGTCGATTTGACGCGTTAATTCTGCCCACAAGTTCTCTATCAGATTCATATCCAGGGACATGGCAGGCCACTCCATATGCTCTACACCACGGTCAGCAAGAAAGTGTTGGATCATGCGAGCACGATGACGCCATGCATTGTCATCTTGGAAGACAAAGTTTCCTCGAAAGGCTGCACGAGCAAATGGAAGCAATGTTTCTTCCAGAATGGCCCTGTACTTGAACTGTTTCAGGTTTCCATTCAGAACAACCAGGTCAGTTTTGCCCCCTGCATGAAAAGCAGCCCAAACGGCCACCCCACAACCTCCAGCTTGGACTCTTGGCACTATACAATCTTTGTTGTAGGCTTCATGCACTTGTCTGCGCACGCGGACATGGCCATCTTGATGATAGACCAGAAATCTAGACTCGTCACTGAAGATCATGTGATTCCAGTGTCCTGGCTGCCATTGACGGTACTCTCTGGCCCACTGCAATCGGCGCTGGCAGTGTTGTCTGGTCAGGCGTGGCTTTCTCAAGGGATGCCTGGCATGATAGCCTGCTTGAACCAGTCGTTGGTTGTCTAGCCTTCTGGACACAGGCACATTTGTCAGTTGCTGCCACTCAGCCCTAAGCCGATTAGCTGACTTGGTACGGCCATTGCGGACTAACCGGTGCAGCTGGCGATCATCCCTCCTTGTGGTTCTGCGGGGATGTCCTGGCCTCGGTATTGGAGTAGGGACACCCCTCTGAGCATTTCGTTTCAGGATCTTTGACACCTGACCTTGAGTGATGCCATACTGCCGAGCAATAGCACGCCGTTTCATGCCGTAATTTCGTAAAGCCACCACTCCATGACAAACAGGATTGTCGAGTTGACGGACCATCTCCAGAGGAAGCGGCAATAACTTTTGGAGATGTGCAGCAGTTGTTTTCCACTAATACAGAATGCAACAACCCTGTATACCCGACTGTGAAGCCAATCATCAAATGCACCTGTCCGTACATTTTGCCATGCCACCTGTGATATAATCCTGTTGTTGACTTCTTGCTGCGACAGACAATCAGTGACATGGTTCTTTTAACAAATATATCACCAAAGTGTAAAAGAAACTCACCAGATTGATATACTGAGTTAAAAAGTAAACCCAAGTCAAGAAAAAAAAAATTCCATATTAAATGCCAAGTCTGTACGTATATCTACACAAGCTGATTTAGATAAAGAAAATGCTGGTTATTATTTTGAAGTTGATTTGAAATATCCAGAGGAACTCCATAACCTACACAAATATCTTCCATTTGCTTGTGAAAAGGAAAGTCCAAAGAAGGAGTGGTTAAGTGATTATCAACAATCATTTAATATAAAGGGTAAATCAACAGAGAAATTTCTTACAACACTTTATGATAAGAAAAATGATGTTCTTCACCAGAGGAATTTGAGACAATGTATTTCAAAGGGTCTCCGTGTTGAAAAGATACATAGGATTCTCAAGTTTAATCAAAGTCATTGGTTAAAACCTTACATTGACTACAACACCAAAATGAGGATAGATGCTACAAATGATTTTGAGAAAAACTTTTATAAGTTGATGATTAACTATATTTGGAAAAACGATGGAGAATGTTAGAAAGAGACAAAACATTCGTCTATCAACATCATGGAAACAAGCATCAAAATTAATCAACAGACCAAGCTTCTCGAGAGAAGAAGTTTTTACGGAAAACTTTAGTGCGATACATTTGATGAGAGAAAGCGTTAAATGGATAAACCTATTTACATTGGTACCTCAATACTTGATTTGTCAAAGACATTGATGTATGATTACCTTTATAATAACTTAAAAAATAAATATAAAAATGATGTTAGTCTTCTTTACATGGATACTGATAGTTTACTTTTGAAGATTAACACTGATGATATTTATTCAGACATGAAAGAAGACTGATACTTATGACACTAGTAATTACAATGAAAAGAGTGAATTCTACTCAGATAAAAATAAAATGGTAATTGGAAAGTTTAAGGATGAATTGAAAGGAAATGTTATGAGTAAATTTGTGGGATTGAGGTCCAAGGCTTATGCTTATAAATACATTGTGAATAATGTTAAAAAGACTGATAAGAAATTAAAGGATGTTGTGAAAGAGAAAAAGAGACTTCAGGGTATAAAAGAGTCGGTGGTAAAGCCGACCATAAATTTTAATGATTATTATACATGTTTAACAACAAAGAAAGAAGAGTTTAGAAAGATTAATGGAATAAGAAGTTATAAACATCAATTATATACAGAAGAGATAAATAAGAAAGCATTGGGGGCTTTTGATGATAAGAGGTTTATTTTAGAAAATGGAATTGATAGTCTCCCTTATGGTTATATAAGTGATAAGATATATAGTGCGGTGGCTTAGCAACTTTAATGTTACCAGCTGGACAAAAGTCCCAAATTTGGTATGGAGCTTCGTTTGGACCTATCAATTGATTTTAGCCTAGGAGCCATCCTGACCGTTTCAGATTTTCCAAGATGGCGGCCAAAATTCAAAATGCCACCAGCAAAACTGAAATATCATATCTCTGGCTGTAGAAGTCACAGATAGACAAATGAGGTATCACATCAGGGGTTTTTGAGGTCAGTGAAACTGATTCAGGGAAAGGTGCATTGCACATGTCACTTATTTTCAAGATGGCGTCCAAAATCCAACATGGCCGCCAAAAAAAAAAATGATATGATATTCGTTCAAATGTGGCATCAGACCAGTATTTTTGCTGTGAATGACCTTATGATCTGGTAGAACATTTACACCGGCAAAGAGATGTACAAGGGAGATTAGCCTTGCTACATTTGCACACTGTACAATCTCTTTTACAGCCGCATTTGATAAATTCTCTGCAAGCACGAGAAGCTTCGGGAATTGTTGTCCAGACAGGTTCCCAAGATTCGGCAACTTTTTTCCAAGCATATCCAGCTGGACTTGGAAGTTTTTGTTGTGCTAACATGCTGGTAACCCAGATGCCAGCCTGGTACACTGCCCTCTTTGTGTGCTGCAGAAGTGCATTCTGAGTAGGTGGAATTTTGTCTACAGCTCGACTCTTCTGGGAGAAGAGCTCCATACGTGCACTGTTTACATTGGTCAAATTGCTTGTTTTGTCATACACTATGATAACTAGTCGCTCGATCTTCTTAAATGTTTCAGATTCCAAATCAACATGCTCAAATGGATGTGTGGCCAGGTGTACGAAAACATTTGTGATTGCATCATATACATGCCATGCTTGCCAGAATGATTTCTTTCCCTTCCCTCGAAATGCTGACGTGGTATCACATCCTGAGAAGGCGTGGAACATGGGTAGGGACCTTGATTTAGGTTCACCGAGGCGTGCACAGATGGCATTGATACTGTAATGTGTGTAGTTCTTTCCCACACCATAGGCTACCCATAGGTCTACATCTGAGTTAATATGTGAAAGATCATGAAACATGCCAGTAAGAACAACAACAATATCTGTGTCCAAGGTGCGCACTTGGACAATTTTTGAACCATTCTCCAATGCATGCTTCACGTGAACCACGATCCTCGCGTCGGCCTCCTCCTGATTGCACATGGACATTTCGATCTCAGTTCCAATGCATATAACATTCTCTCCAGCTGTGATGTATACCGAACTACCTGCGGGACAGTTGAACTCTGCCACCTTGGAGGAAAGAAATTCAAACAGTTCTTTCTTGTTGATAGGATCACAGAGGAAGTCAATCCAGTTTGTTGGCAGCTTGGTGTCACCGGATACCTTTCTGCGCGTTCCTTTCCCTCGTTTTTCCCTGGTTGACTCCTTCAAACTGTTCAGTATGTATGTATCCCACACAAGGTCCAGTCGTTTGGTGGTCTTTAGCTGTCGTTCCAGGTAGGGAATGAACACATTGTCTGCATATTCATGGAATGTTCTGACATGTGTTACAGGCAAGCAGTGCACAATCACAGCACCGTCCAGGACTTTGCAGTCAAATGATGCAGGTGGCTCTGTCTGGTTCGGCTCCTCGATGCATTGCAACAATTGAGATTTTGGACCTGGCAGGTTCAGCTTGCCAAAGTCAGACAGTGAAGGAGGATATGACTGAACCTCATGTGCGAAGAAGTCATTGATATCACCATCCCTATTTTGCAAGGAGATGTATAACTGTCCGAAGAGTGCCATATTGTTCGCAAGCACTTTTACTTTCTTGCCGTCCCTGGATTTAGCTTTGACTTTTGTCGAGAATAAGGGTAGCGAATTCTTTGACATCGGATTGTGTATGGAGCGAGTGCGATCCACAAGGACTGTTGTCACATAGTCCTGATACTTTTTCGTACCAATGTCTTCCAGTGTATGGATTGTATTCACTACGGTCTCACTCGTGCAGTTATGACTGTCAAGAGTTACTAACTCGGGAAAATCATCCAGGAAAGGATTGCCCATCTTTTGTATGACTTTAGATAGGCTATCAACCTGTTGCTGGAACGCTTTCTGTGTGGCGAGTCCCTGTTCATGGTGCTCGAAATTCGTAGGGTTTTCTGGGTCATCATCAAGAATATATTCATTCTCGAACTGCTTCATGAGTCTGGCGAGTTCTGGTACAGAGGTCATCCAACGTTTGAAGGCGACTGGATTTTCAGTTAGTCCTACTGCACCACCGGAACCCTTCACAACTTTGTTTTCCTGCTTGTGCGCTTGATCAACGGGTATAGCAGAATATCTGTGGGTTGACTTCGAGATTACCCAGTGATGGCGAGTCTCAAATTCATCTCTGATTGGTTTTGGCAGAGATTTCATGTCTCTGATATGGACGGACAGCCACCTAGCATAGTTCACATGATCTAATGCGAAAAACAAAGGTACGAGCTCCTCCAGACGCTAATGTACAGTGTGAAGTTCCTCTCCCGGTGGGCTCTTACAAATATGAGAATGAGGATCTCATATTGCATAATCAAATCCCAGAACTTGAACGTGGGACAGTTTTTACACATTCTCTCATGCCAGTTATTAAAACTGTCGTTATCATTCGCACCACTGGGATCCTGGTTGAATGCCTCGACGATAAGCTTCTGAAGGGTCAAAAGTGTAACTTGGTGAGCGTGTCTAGTTCTGGTCAGGTGAGCTGTTTTCAGGAATGAATCAGCAATTCCAGATGAGGCTACCTCAGCTTCAGTAAGGGCTGCTGTCCACCCGGAGCCCTGTAACAAATCTCCAACAGTGTTCCATAAAGCCATCTCAATGTGCAATCCTCCCATCATAACCACATGCACTTTCTCTCCATACGTATCTGGCCATTTCCATTGTACGTACTTGGCGAGCGTAAACAATGGCTGATCAAATGTTGTGACTGGGATTTGTCCTGGGTTAAGGTACTCTGTTGCTTGCCTTTGGACATCCATGCCATGTTTAATCATTGCAGGTGTGGCTGACTTTTCATAAAACAGAGGAAGTAGTGCACATACAGCTGACGGCTCTACTGTCACCTCTTGCTTAGAGGCATGATAGGCAGACCATGTAAGCGAATTATCCTTGCTCAGTTCCGTATCATTGACAAGTTGAAGACCATGTTCTATCCAGCCATATTCGTCACGTCTTGCATCTGGTAAAACAGATTTGATGGGTTGAACATTATTCTGTGGAACAGCAACATTGGTGGTCTTCAGCGAAACAGCAGGAACAGAGGCATAACTGTCTGGAAGCGAATGAGTCTGTGACCCAGATGGTGGTATAGCAACAGGCTGTCTAGTCACACCAGGTTCCCTCTCACTTGGGAATTGGAAAAGACTTATTCCCGTGCCGTGGAAAGATGTCTTTGATGTGGTTGAGCTCGGATTATGGTCGAGATTGTCAAGAGCTCCTACAGTGAAGAGACCTTTCCGAAGAATAGTCGGAGCTACTGCACCATCATCTTCAAACCTCTCGCATACAGCTGTGGCGAGCCAGTCTTCAAGCTGCATCACCCTGTCGTAGGAAACACTGATACCCATTGTATGTAACTGTTGGATGATTTTCTTGCTCCTAGTCAGCGCATGTATATTGAGGCCAATATAAATTGTTAGCGGAGGTTCTCGGTCAAGAGTGTGCTGGACTTTCACAGGCGAATTAGGTTTCCTTTTCTTGACGTTGTAGATGATGTTTTGCCCAATAGTTAGGCACACTTGTGACTCATTACTCTCTTGGTCTTTCAGATTAGGACCATTGAGAATCATGGCGACGAGAAATTTCAGACTAGAGGGTAATGAGTTCTCCTGACAACCTGGTGGAAACTGGCCAGTGAATTTGAATCCTTCATGATGGAAGATATCTTTTCTAACGATGTTTGCCGCACGTGCCAGAATCAGGGCATCTTCTGAAAAGTCACGCTTTTTCATAGCATCTTTTATCATGTCTTTCATTCCCTCTTTGAATATTAGAACGATGCCCCGCCCATCATGTTGCACTTGTGCATCAGAAAATCGTTCAAGTAACTGTTCCTTCAATCTGGTTTTGTTGATAGTCTTTTTGATGCCCAACGCCTCAAGCCGATTCACGTACAGTGAGTGTAACTCGGATAATTTGAAGATGAAAGTCCCGACATTAACAGACATTTAAATGTAACTGGTGAGTTCAACAAATGCTCTAGACTCATTCATTACGTCATCAATGTTTACTGTTGCATGGTGTAACTGTCTCATGTGACTGCGATACCGATTACTAAGGTTAGTCAAACATTTTAGATGATACTTCGCATCCATAGCTATGAGATCTCCACCAACAATCCTCGCAAGTAGTTGGGTATCTTGCAGTTCATTGATCATAGCTCTTAGACTGGCATCCATATCATATGTTGAAACCAGATGGAGGTCACCTTCATCTGCGCCTTTCTCGCAAAACAAACATTGTCTAATCATGGTTATTGTCCGGCGCTTAATTTGTTGTCTACCATCGGGATTGGATTTCTTTCGCTTTCTTGCTCTTGCTAGTTTCTCATTGTTGAATTTTAAATGACACGATTTATGCCACAATGCAGAATTGTTCACAAGTTTGTCAGCACTTTTATCACTCCCAAACTTCAGTTCAGTTGGGAGCTGATCAATCTCGCGGAAATGTTCGACATTACTCAAGAATGACTGGTAGGCAGATGTCTTATTATCAGCATTTGGTCCTGGACTGAGAAGTGGACATTTTAACTGTTCATCTGTTTCTTGTTGGCAGATAATGCAGCGACTAAAGTCTACTGGTAGCTCCATGTTGATTTATCTGATAAGACACAAATAGATCATTTCTGTTAATACTCTCATATCATTTTAACTAGCACTAGTACCCGTCTACAATGGATAGTACCCGTCATGCGTCATCAAAGCATGGTGTTTGTAAATAAACCATATGACCTGAGGGTGTGACGCATATCTGGGTCACCGAACCCCCACAAAGTAACGTTACTTTCCCCGTACACCCCGAATTAGGATAGAAATCGAAAAAAACGGCCCACATTGACACGGTCAAAAACGATATCTATAGGTGTGCAAAGTGTCAAGTTAATCCATCCTTCGATGCCTGAGCCTTAGGCAAACAAACTTTTGAAGTCCTTGCATTATAGTATGATTTTCCTTGGTGGCCATATTGGATTTTGGACGCCATCTTGAAAATAAGTGACATATGAAATGTACCTTTCCCTGAATCAGTTTCACTGATCTCAAAAACCCCTGATTTGATACCTCATTTGTCTATCTGTGACTTCTACAGCCAGAGATATATGATATTTCAGTTTTGCTGGTGGCATTTTGAATTTTGGCCGCCATCTTGGAAAATCTGAAACGGTCAGGATGGCTCCTTGGCTAAAATCAATTGATAGGTCCAAACGAAGCTCCATACCAAATTTGGGACTTTTGTCCGGCTTGTAACATTACGCCTAAAAATTGTTGCAAAGCCACCTGACTAATATAAGTGATAAGATATATATATATATAAGTGATTACTGATTCGATATATAAGTGATTATATATATATAAGTGATAAGATATATACAAGTGATAAGATATATTAGTGATAAGATATATATATATAGGTGATAAGATAATGGGGTTAGGGATTTTTAACGGGCTACCGCCGCCTTTTTCACTATTATATAAATGATAGAACCAAGTATCAACCAGACTAAAGAGTGGAGGTGCAATCAACCTTGGTATATCAATGGTAAACATAACGAATGTGAAAAATATCAAAGAAGACATTGAAAAGGCAACTGGTAAAAAAGTTCACAAAACAAATAATATAATTAATTTAAATACCGGTGAGATGGGTAAAAAAGATGGAAATATTTTTGAGCGGACGGAAAACTTTGATGGTTGTCAGGAAAAGAGAGACTTTAATTTTAAAATGGTGTGTGGCACTGGAGGCGCTCAGACAAGAACATTGAGGGAGGTTTATCATTTTATCAGAGCTCAGTTAAAATATCTTGAGAAAGAACCACTCTCAAACATATACTTTGTTAATGTTTTAGATGGCGAGGAGAGTTGCACGAGAATTAAATTATTTCCCACACAAACAAATATTTGTAGGGTCGTTGTTTGAGTGGTCTAATGAACAACATTAAGGATAGGTGCTATAGTCAAAAGGTTCGTAAAGATTAGGGTGGGAGAAATAGAGGTTCATAAGGGGAGAAGGATCATTGTTTGAGTGGTCTAATAAACAACATTAAGGATAGGTTTGTAAAGAACAGGGTGAGAGAAAAGGTGTTTTGGGAAATGAGAGTAAAAGGCCAAAAGGTTCGTAAAGATCAGGGTGTGAGAGAAATTAACATGCAAGTCAATGGGAAAATGAGGGTGAGAGAAATAGGGGTGTTTAGGGTAAATGAGGGGAGAGGAAAATTAACATGTAAGTCAATGGGAAAATGAGAGTGTCCTAGGAGCAACATTTATATACTACTTAACCCTCCCCTCCCCTGTCCTGCACCCCATGCTCCTCCTCTCTCCTCATTAACGGTATGGACCTCAAACATCCGGGGCCTTCACTCTAACCTGATTGATCTCTCCATTCAGGTTGCTTCTGACAAAACAGACTTCATCTGCTTAACAGAAACTTTCCTCCTTCAAGATGTCTCTGATTCCTTAATATCCCTTCCTGGTTATTCCCTCCTCCGGTATGATAGACCTGAGCCTCGTACTGGTGGTGGGGTGGCTATTTTTTTAAATAAAAACTCTCTTCCTCACTCTCCTTGCACTGCCCGCCCTCCACCCCACCCCCAGGAGTACCTCTGGCTACGGCTTCCTCTCCGCTCCCACCTTTTGTTCGTATGTGTTCTGTACCATCCTCCAAACAGTGAAGACTCCATTTACATTTCGCAGTTGGACAACGTGGACCAACTTCTACAAACTCATCCAAACTCTCTCTTCCTCATATGTGACGAGTTCAACTGTCATAATGCCACCTGGCTGGGTGCGGGTTCCTCTCTCACCAGCCATGGCACTTCAGCAAAGGACTAATGCGACTCATTGGGACTGACACAATCTGTCAATTTCCTGACCTGGATCGCAGTCAATGGAGTATCTTCTCTTCTGGACTTGGTTATGACAAACTTCCCTGCAAATGTCTGCTGCTCTCCTGATCATGTGCTTGTTAAAGTGGACATCTCTCTGGCCATTCTCAGAGAGCCTCCTCAGCGCCAACGAATCCGGCATTTCACTCAGGCTGACTGGCACGGTCAGCAAGCAGCCATCAATCATCTGGACTGGTCTCCCATCTCTACTGCCTCTGACATCAATTCTTCCTGGGAATTCTTCCAAAGCAAACTGCTCTCTCTCTCATGCACAGATTTATCCCATCTCATCTTCAGTTGTCTTACCCTTCCTCCCGTCCATGGTACACTGAATCTTGTGGTGAAGCAGGTGCCCTGAAACAAATTGCCTTTGCCTCTTGGAAGGCAAATCCAACTGAAGGCAATCTCAGTTCTTTCCACCAAGCTCGTAACTAGTGTGTGTCGACCCTCAGGAGTGCCAGGAAACACTATCTCTCCACACTCAAGAATGAACTCTCAAACCTGTCTCCTTCCTCCAAATCCTGGTGGCATCTGGTCAAATCCGTTTCTGGTGTTTGTTGTTCCCCCTCCATCCCCTCCCTCACCTCAAATGGCTACACAGTTGACACCGCAAGTGACAAAGCCGAATGCCTCAACTCTGTGTTTGCCTCAAAATCTTGTGTCCCAAACCCAACTCTCTTTATTCCCACCTTTCCCAGTCGAACCCAACTGCTCCTGGACTCTGTGTCCTCTCCTGACAAGGTGGAGAAGTTTTCGTAAAACCTCGACTCTGATTCTGCAACTGGACCAGACGGCATCAGCCCACGGGTCCTAAAATCCTGCTCTGCCACTCTCTATTTCACCCTCTCTCTGTTCTTTTCACCCTCTCTTTTGCTCAAGGTCATCTGCCAGCATCTTGGAAATCAGCAAACATTACGGCATTACACAAAAAGGTGCAAAAACAGATCCTTGCAACGACAGACCAATCAGCCTGCTCCCAATTATCAGCAGCCATGGAATCTTGCTTCGGATATCAAATCCTTCTTCTTCTCCAATGGCTTGATCTCCGATCATCAATTTGGATTCAGACCAGGTCATTCTACTCTGGACATGTTGCTTCTGCTGTCTCAACAATGGATAGAGGTCCTCAATGCCAAACAGGAAATCAGAGCTGTCTCACTTGACATATCACGTGCCTTCGATATGGTCTGGCACCCAGCTCTGCTCACCAAACTCTCCTCCTATGGTATCCATGGAAATCTCCACTCATGGCTTGCAGACTTCCTCTCTGGTCATAGGCAACGTGTGGCACTGAATGGGTTTCTCTCATCTCCCCTTCCTGTTCTGGCTGGAGTTCCCCAAGGTAGTGTACTGGGCCCTGTGCTATTTCTGGTCTTCATCAATGATCTCTCCGACTCTCTGGAAAATCCTCTCTATCTCTTTGCTGATGACTCTACTCTCTGCCGCTCCATTCCTCATCCCTCAGATCGGCAGTCTGCAGCCTCCTCACTCTCTGCAGACCTGGACAAAATCACAGGCTGGTCAAACAAGTGGAACATGTCTTTCAATGCTGACAAATCTCACACTCTTACGATGTCTCTCCGAAAGGACCGACTGGAAAACCCTCCCATCTACTTTCTCAACAATCCTCTCCAAGAAGTTCTGTCGCTCAAGCTTTTGGGTCTCACTATCTGCCATGTCTTTCTTGGGAAAACCACATTTCCAAGCTGGCCTCCAAAGCCAGTCGCCGACTGGGTATCCTCCGTCGTGCGAAGTCCTTCCTTGGCACACCTGAGCTCCTCACCACATACAAGGCTTTCATCCGCAGCTCAATGGAATACTGTTCCCCGATCTGGGCTGCTGCTCCTGCCTCACACCTAGCTCGGCTTCATGATGTTGAAACCAAAGCTTTCAGAATCATTGGAATCTCCTGCGATTAAGATAACTCCGAGGGCCTTTCACTCACTCACCGCAGGCAGGTTGCTGGTCTTTCTGTCTTTTACCGACTCCTCTCCGGCCTTGCTCCCCCAGCTCTCTCTGTGCTCTGTCCCCCTAATATTCCCACAGTTCACACAAGATCTGCCAGCAACCCTCTTATGGTTAAACTGCCAAAATCTAGGATCTCTGCTCACCTTCACTCTTTCATTCCCCTTTTCTCCCACCTCTGGAACAAACTCCCCCACTCCCTTCAATCCCACTCCTCCCTCCAGGTCTTTAAAACAGCTGCTCACCACTATCTCTTATATTCCACCATCCAAAACCTTGATCTTTTCTACCCCTGCTAATTCACCCCAGATACACTTTTTTTGAAATTCCAACTTCTTTCCTGGAAGTCCTTGCAGTGTTCATGTGTTTTATACCTCTCCCACCTCCCCCCAAGCCCTCGCCCTCCCACATTTCTCCCGATGTCCCTGCTCTCAAATGTTGTGCTTGTGTCCTTCCCCCTCTCTCCCCAACTTGTCTACAGCTCCCCTTATTTTTGTGTTTTATGTGTCGGTTTGACTTTTTGTGTGATTCATCTTAGCTCTTTCGCGAGCATCGATCTTGTATACAAAAAGAAAAAGAAAAAAAAAAGTGTGGGTGGGGGCCCGAGGTTATTTGCCTCGGGGCCCATGCTGGCTCTCGACGCAACTGCTCATGGGTAGGAGACAAGGTTCCTGAGTAGGTAGTATATCGTGTTTATTACAACAACAACAACAACAACAACAACAGGCATTTTAAGGCCATTTTCCCTGCAAGAGCGGGGGTTAGCCTTGCGCTCCCCATGACAATCTTCTCCATTTTGCCCTATTTTCTGCATCTCCCCTTGTTAACCCCCTTGCCCGCATTTCTTCTTCAACCATCTTTAGCCAAGTCTTTCTCGGTCTTCCCCGTGCTCGACTTCCTTCTACATTCATTTCCATCACTCTTCTCAACCAGTCACTTTCATCCTTCCTCAACACATGACCAAACCATCCCAAACTGTTTCTCTTCACAGCATCCATCACAGGCTCTATTCCCATCATCTTTCGCAATTCATCATTTCTCTTCCTCTCTCTCAACGATACTCCACACATCCACTGAACCATTCACATTTCCACCCTTTCCAACCTTTGTCGCTGCTCTACGTTCATTACCCTTGTCTCGCTCCCATAAATCATAACACTTCTCACACATGCAGCATACACCTTTCCCTTCAGCTTCAACGACACTCCCGTTCTCGTCAGCACACCACTCAGTTCCCAAAACTTCTTCCTTGCACATCTCACTCCAGCAACCATTGCCGAGTCTGATCCACCTTCTCCATTCAGCATGTCTCCTAGGTAACAAAATGTTTTCACACCTTCCAGCTTCATGCCATCTCCAAGATCCAACTCAACATTTCCTCCATGTGCAGCTCCATCTGTGCACACCTTACACTTGAATGTAGCTGCCACACTTGTTAATGACCCTCTCAAAACCACTACATTTTTGATGAACCCTCCCAGCGCACATTGTACATTGAATGGAATTCACTCCGACACCCTTCCTGCAAACAGCACACGGCCACTTCCCAGTTCTTTCCAGCTCACCACATGCTTTACCCCTTGCCATCACCTTCGTTTTTCCGATATTCACCTTCAGACCTTTTGTCTGCATACATTCCTTCCACTTGTTCATCTTCTCCTTCAGTCCATCCATACTTTCTGCAATCAACACCAGATCATCTGCAAACAAGAACTCTGATGGTAAGCCCTCCTTTACGTTCCGAGGCGGCACCTCCATCATAGCTACAAATAGTAGTGGACTTAGTACCGACCCCTGATGCACTCCCACCTTTACCTCAAACTCACCACTGTTCCTGTCCTTCGTCCTTACAGCTGTGCGCGCTCTTTTGTACATTGCCATCACTACTCTTATCAACCATTCCTCCACTCCTCACTTCCTCAATATCTATGTCACTACTTCACGTGGAATCTTATCGAATGCTTTCTCCAGATCAACAAACCCAAGAAACAACTTCTTCCTCTTCTCCGTATACTTCTCCTGCAACTGCCTCACAATAAAAAGCACGTCTGTCATTCCTCTTCCTGGCATAAATCCAAACTGCATTTCATCAATCTTCACTTTCTTCCTTATCCTCCTCTCCGACACCCTTTCCAATACCTTCATTCCATGCTCCAATAACTTTTTCGCTCAATACGAGCCACAGACCACCTTTCCCCTTGTATAGAGGGACGAAGGTACTCAGTTCCCAATCCACTGGAATGCGGCCTTCTTTCACCACCAGATTACAGATCTCTGTCATTCTCTTCACACCCCAATTTCCCGCTGCCTTCAACATATCTCCCACAACTCTTGTTTGCCCTCCCGCTTTTCGTCTCTTCATTGCTTTTATCGCTTCCTCAACTTCCTTCTCGGTTATCTTCTCTGCCGGTCCTAAAACTGGGTTACTCTCTATGTTACCATCCCATTCATTCTCTGCATTCAACAGTATTTCCATATATCTCTTCCATCTTCCTTTAATTCCATCTGGGTCCACCTGTTGAGTCCATCTGTTGAGTCGTCTGTGTAAATGCTTAATTGAGAAAGATACAATCAGGCAGATCATTGATAAATAACATGAACAATATTGGACCCAACACAGACAGACAGACACCTGAGGACTCAGAGTCGTATTACGGAAAGGGGATTACTGTCCCTCATGTACCACAGATATTTGGCAATTTAGAATGAAGTCAGTGATTGTCTTAAGCAATTTTAAAGAAATGCCAGATTATTTTAGCCTTTGAGATGTCGAGAGCAACAGCCCTGGTTTTTCCACAATTATCCAAAGCTCCATTCACTTATTCAGTGATTCAGGATGGAACATCACCAGTAGACCTTGACTGTCTAAAGCCATACTGAACCATCAGATTGGAGGTTGTGGGTCTCCAGAGGAGTCATAAGTTGTTCTATTCTATCAAGGACTCAAAGACTTTGGTCATAATGGGTAGAAGGCTAACAGGCCGATAGTTAGAAGGATCTGATTACTCACCGGAGTCTTTAAAGACAGGGACGACAGAAGCCTGCTTCCAGCTAAGTGGAAATACATACTTTGACATGCACAAGCAATAGAGTTTTGAGAGAACAGAAGATAGTTCAAGTGAACACATCTACAAAGCAATTGTCAGGATTCTATCTGATGCAGTAGATTTTCGAATGTCAGGCCTTTGAATAATCTTAGCTACTTACCTGGGTGTGCTGATGATAGTGGAAAGCCTGGTATAAATATGGGAAGGACAAACAGGCAATGTTTGTCTGTGGTCTTCAAGTGTGGAGTTTGCAGCAAAATGCTCAGCAAAGCGGTTGGCTTTATCATTAGGAGAAGTAAGCACTTCAGGGCTTGAACAAACTTTGGTACATCACGGGTGATGAAGGATGTGATCAAGTTTCATCGAAATCATTTGTGTAGTTCTAATTTGGGGGGCTGAGTTGGGTCAAACCTGGACCCTCTTTGACCCCCGGTAGACTCCCTGAAACCACCATTTTTTTAAAGCCGTGAACAAACTTGGGTTCCAACAAAGAAAATATAATCTTCGCCAAGTTTGGTCACAATCCCATCAACAGTTTTGGAGAAGAGGTTGTACGTTTTCGGACGGACTGACGACGCGCCATCCCATAAGCTCCCCGGAAATATGGTCCAGTTGAGCTAAAAAGTACGTATATCGTTAACTTGTATCCCACATCAAAAACCCATTCATATTAGACAATACAAAACTGTACCAATAGAGATTATGCAAGTTAAAAGAACACAAAAAACAATGGTAGAAGATCAAGATATTTGTTGACATGCGATGCCATATTAAAACAGTCACATACCAGACATGGGTCTTGATGATTCATGCTGAGAGCAGAGGCTGCAGACATCACTGAACTCGATTCCAGAGAACCCAGAAATGTTGTCCCGGTGCACATTTTGGGATCCGAAAATCTTTTCACACAAACTGGAAAGTTCCCGAATAACATTCTCCAAGTTGACGAAAATGCTTCCCAAAAGAGAAGAACCAGCAATCTGGACATCTTGCAGCTTTGAAAAAGAATTCATAAATTTACAGAAGTCAGCATACATTGCAAATTGTAATTTCTCTTTTGAGAGAGAGAGGATCTCGGTTCGCAATGCATCCGACTCAGTGCAAGCCCGAATAACCTTCCGATTCTCAATTCCAAGCTTATCTATCACTGCTTGGGCTGTTTCTGCTCTCAGGCCTCGGGACTTGAGCCATTCGAAGAAGCTCTCCATTTCACGGATAACCTGCCAAGGATACAATGCTTATGTTAATCACAGAAAAGTTATACATGTTATTTTCTTTCCTCTGTTTGGAATTTTTGTGAGTTATTTCCGTTGACAATCCAATCAATTATTATCCAATAAATGCGGGCTTTTGCACAGTTTGTTCACCCGTCGTGTCCCATTTTGTAAGTTTTCTTATCAATCAGCATCTAATGAATGTGAGTTTTTATATACAGAAACAAAAATAAACCCGAGTAAACTAGGAGTCCATTCGGCTCATTATGCTGCACCACACCAACACCAGACCAAGATTATCTGCCAAAACGATGCAATTTCATTTGGGGAATGAGGGGAGACATGTGCCTGAGATGATGTGGCACAACCAGGGATATACCAAGCGCGTCAAATACAAATGGGGAAATACAATTATTTTAATTGTTTCAATAAAAAAAGGGAAAAAGCAATATTTTGTGTTATTTTTTCAGAGGTGGTTGGGGGCAGGGGAGCAATGTGGGAGGGGATAGGTTTGGGCGATGGCTGTTCTTGGATGACAAACACACAACATCAAACACACACAATCCCTTGACGAGACCTCCCACAGACACGTCACTCCACTTCACTCAGATGCACACAATCACCCAATCCCTACTCAAGTCACAAAAGTCTTGCCAATATCCTGATACTCTTCTATCTCTAAGTCTAAAGCTTCCAGGTACCTATCTAATCATAATTTAAACTTATCTCTTGGTTCTGTTGTCACTGCCTTTCAAGGAGACCATAGCATGCATTAACTACTCCCGTGGTTCTTAACCTTGGTTCGACCGAACCCCAGGGGTTCAGTGAGCCAGTCTCAGGGGTTCGGCGGAGGTCCTCCGAAAAGCATTCCAATTTGTTTTTTTTTGTTTCTAGTTTTGTATCACTTTTGAATCTAAGTGTAATTACGCTTATTATTAATATTATTATTATTTTGCTATGTATGTTACGAACGAATGGAAATGTTATTTGTAATTGTATACCCATCCCATTCATGGTTTCTCTGGTCTGTGTTTAAGATAAGTTGTTTCACACTGACTGTAGTAAGTTGAAGCAATGAGCAACTTGCTAATTATTCTGTTGATGGTGCTTACTTGCTTACTTACTTACTGGATTTTGGACTTTGCAGGTGTTCGGAAATTCCAGTGAATAGCCTCGATTAGCTTGCCATGTGCCGTGCGTCATTGGTCGCGCCTTACTTTGGAGTTACTGATTAATTGAAAAGTAAGTTGGAAATGTTTGTGGATATGCAGGGTGGGTTCAGAGTTATATTAAAGTCAAAAGTGGATGGTGATTATAAAATATGATTGAATTCCTCAGAAAATTAGGTGGAGGTGATATAACTCCTTTGGTCGCAATTCAAAACTAACAATTCACAGTTTTCTTTTTAATATTATAATGGGATTTGAGGTGACAGAGTTGAGTAGATAATAAATCGCGTCATCGTAACTAGAAGTTATGTTTTCTTCGTTAAAAATTCTCAGTTTTCAGAGGGGTACTGATTATATTTAAGCATGTTCCTTTTTTTAATTTTTGTCATATAATTATTTGCCCGAACTCAATTAAGATCAGTTTTTACTTTCTTTTTTTTTTGCAGTATGTCGAGCAAAAAAAGGAAGTGGTCGGAGGATTATGTGCGGTACAGGTTCACGTGTTTGACGGAACGGGACGGAAGTCAGCATCCTCAATGCATGCTTTGCAATGTCAAGTTGAGCAACTCCAACTTCGCAACAGCAAAACTACGGGAACACTTCAAAAAACTGGACGGCGAGGGGCAGTCCAAAAACGCAATGCTGGATGAATTCAAATTGAAGAGAGTCAGATTCGATGCAAGTGCTACCTTGCCCACTCTCGGCTTTGTTCCAATTGACAAACCGAACCTCACCACGTCGTATGAAGTTGCATACCTGATCGCAAAGCAGGGCAAACCGCACACTGTTGGTGAGACACTCATCAAACCGGCCGCATTGAAGATGGCCAACATCATGCTGGGAAAAGCTGCTGAAAACAAGTTGTCTCTCATTCCACTCTCAAATGACACCATTAAATGCAGAATCGATGACATGAGCGACGCAATCCTCACCCAGGTAGTTGCAGATTTAGTCGCAAGCCCGACAAAATTCAGCCTTCAACTTGACGAGACCACCGACGTTTCGAATTTGAGCCAGCTAATCATATTTGTGCGTTATGTCAAATGAGACGAGATCAAGGAAGACTTTCTGTTCTGCAAACCTCTCACAACAACGACGGAGGCAGTTGATGTGAAGAAGCTTGTGGACGACTTCTTCAGAAGCAACGGCCTCTCGTGGAACATGGTGTCTGCAGTTTGCTCGGACGAAGCTCCAGCCATGCTGGGATGCAACTCTGGTATTGGAGCACTGGTGAAGGCCAATGCACCACACATCATCGTCATGCACTGCATCCTGCACAGACATGCGCTGGCATAAAAAACCCTGCCTCCAAAACTGGCCAATGTTCTGAAAATCGTCGTTGAAACTGTGAATTACGTGCGAAGCCATGCTCTGAATCATCGCATCTTCAAAGAGCTGTGCAATGAAATTGGCTATGAATTTGAAGTCCTTCTCTACCACTCTAACGTTCAATGGTTATCACGAGGGAAGGTAGTGAGCCGTGTTTTTGCCTTGCATGTAGAATTAGCTCTGTTTTTGCGCGAACACGAGCATTGCCATGCAACACACTTCCAAGAATCAGAGTTCATCCTTGCATTGGCGTACTTGGCTGTCATCTTCGATGCACTCAATCATCTCAATTGCCAGATGCAGGGCGGTGGAGAGAATGTCATCGAATCTGAAGAAAAGCTGAGTGCTTTCCGAAAGAAGTTACCGTTGTGGAGGCGGCGAACAGAGAACGACAATTTTGCGAAGTTTTCGCTACTGGACGAGTGCGTGAGCGGGATCGAAGATGAGTCTGAAGTTGGAGGCACTGCTGTACCAGGGGAGCTGAAGCAAGCGATTGCCATGCACTTAGATCAGCTGGGAAAGTTATTCGATGGCCACTTCCCCGACCAAGAGCAATACCCAGCATGGGTGCGGCAGCCGTTTACTTTCAACGTTGCAACGGCAGATGTCAACGACCAATACCTCAACGACCTCATCAAAATTCAGCAGAGCCAGACTCAACAACGACTCTTCGGCACAACAACGTTCTCAACGTTTTGGTGCCACCAAATGGAAGGGTATCCTCACATCGCTAAAATTGCCCTTGAGATCCTCATGCCGTTCGTCACAACGTATCTCTGCGAGCATGCGTTTTCGAAACTGGTGGACATTAAAACCTAGAAAAGGAGTAGGCTTGCATGTGAAAATGATTTGAGGGTGGCCCTTGCCAAAACAAAACCACGCATTTCCCAGATCGCTTTCCGAAAAGAAGAACAGAAAATGCATTAAGATGCAATTCTTCTTAATTTTTTGGTCAAATTTGAGGGGTTCCGCGAGTTTTCGGTAGGTTTCGTTAGGGTTCGGCACCTTTAAAAACGTTAAGAACCACTGTGCTGTGGTATCCATGGAAATCTCCACACATGGCATGCGGATTTCCTCTCTGGTCATAGGCAACGTGTGGCCCTGAATGCGTTTCTCGCATCTCCCCTCCTGTTCTAGCTGGAGTTCCCCAAGGTAGTGTTCTGGGCCCTGTGCTATTCCTGGTCTTCATCAATGATCTCTCCGTCTCTCTGGAAAATCCTCTCTATCCCTTTGCTGATGACTCCACTATCTGCCACTCCATTCCTCATCCCTCAGATTGGCAGTCTGCAGCCTCCTCACTCTCTGCAGACCTGGACGAAATCACAGACTGGTCAAACAAGTGGAACATGTCTTTCAATCCTGACAAATCTCACACTCTCACTATGCCTCTCAGAAAAGACCGACTGGAAAACCCTCCCATCTACTTTCTCAACAATCCTCTCCAAGAAGTTCTGTCGCACAAGCTTTTGGGTTTCACTATCTGCCGTGATCGTTCTTGGGAAAACCACATTTCCAAGCTGGCCTCCAAAGCCAGTCGCCGACTGGGCATCCTCCGTCGTGCGAAGTCCTTCTTTGGCACACCTGAGATTCCTCACCACATACAAGGCTTTCATCTGCAGCTCAATGGAATACCGTTACCCCCTCTGGGCCTGTGCTCCTGCCTCACAGCTAGCTCGGCTTCACGCTGTTGAAACCAAAGCTTTCAGAATCATTGGAATCTCCTGCGATGAAGCTAACTCTGATGGCTTTTCACTCACTCATCGCAGGCAGGATGGTGGTCTTTCTGTCTTCTACTGACTCCTCTCCAGCCTTGCTCCCCCAGCTCTCTCTGTGCTCTGTCCCTCTAATATTCCCACAGGTCACACAAGATCTGCCAGCAACCCTCTTATGATTAAACTGCCAAAATCTAGGCTCTCTGCTCACCTTCACTCTTTCATTCCCCTTTTCTCCCACCTCTGGAACAAGCTCCCCCACTCCCTTCAATCCTACTCCTCCCTCCAGATCTTTAAAACAGCTGTTCACCACCATCTCTTATCTTCCCCCATCCAAAACCTTGATCTTTTCTACCCCCACTAATTCACCCCAAATACACTTATTTAAAATTCCAACTTCTTTCCTGGAAGTCCTTGCAGTGTTCCTATGTTTTATACTTCTCCTACCTCCCCCCAAGCCCTCTCCCTCCCACATTTCTCTCAATGTCCCTGCTCTCAAATGTTCTGTTTGTGTCCTTCCCCCTCTCTCCCCATCTCTCCCCATCTTGTCTACCACTCCCGTTATTTTGTGTTGTATGTGTTGGTATCACTTTTTGTGTGATTAATGTTCGCTCTTTCACGAGCCTCGATCTTGTGTACAAAAAAAACAAAAAAAAAAGGTGGATATTTGTTTTTGAAGCCCCTCCCAGACTGGGTGTAGCCACTCCCCTGGACAGACGTTTCACAGACAGACAGAATATTATGTATTTCAATTTAATTTGAAGGTTTAAAGGTGTAAATGCCAAATTATTCCAGTATTTACCACCATTTTATCCAGCGGCTATTGCACCACCTTATCATTCTAACATGTTACAAGAAGAGGCATTCTTGGGGAAAATCCCAGGGGCATAGAAAAGGCCCCTTTATATGGTATGTCCGTCCCATGTGGCAAACTATAGAAAAGTAGGGACATTCCAAAAAATTTGATATACACACTGGACAACCATTGTGTTCTTCGGAGGAACCAAGTAATGCTCCAGAAAAGTTCATATGAAGGGGTGCCCTACACCTGACAAATAAAATAGATTTACTTATTCATGCAGCTGTATGAATCAAATTGGCGCCCCTTTATTGTTCTCATGGATGAGGCATCAGACTTTCAAGATGGGGATTGTGGGTTTCAGTCCCATCTGGGTTGAATAATTTTTTTCTTCTTTATTTTTCAAATCTTTTATATCGTCTTGAATGAAGTCTTGAACGATAAACAAAATGCAATTGGTTCGTATTTAAAACGTATTAATTCTTCAACCTGATTTTCAGCATCATTATGAGTAATGTACACAGTTGTGTTGGGCCAAATTTTGAGGTACCGAAGCCCTGCAAAAATGTGTCGGCCGTGACATCATCCCCAGATTTTATCGACCATCACATCATATTTGAACATGACACCAACCATTTGAGTTCCCAAAATGAGTGATAAATGAAATATGTTCCTTTTTCAATGATAAATAAATAATACGCCAATTTTAACACACACACACACACACACACACACACACACACACACCCACACCAGAATCCCCTTTCTAATAAAAAGTCACCCTTTTTGACAAAACTGTGTATTTTAAGAAACAGAGAAGTTTGTTTTTTATTTTGTATTTAGTCCAATGTGGTGAGGGCTTGTCGGGCTGTCCGTTCTGCTCGCATTAATTCTTGGGGAAAATGCCAATTTGATTCATGCAGCTGCATGAAGAAGTGACGTGATACATGAATGTATTTTATTTGCCAGATGTAGGGCTCCCCTTTATGTGAACTTTGTAACCTAATCTAGACTCTAGACGAGAGCATTACTTGGTTCCTCCTCTTAACATGAGGGTAGTCCAGCATGTACACGAATTTTTTTTTGAATGTCCCTTCTTTTCTATGGTTTGTCACATGGCACGTACCAAATAGAGGGGCCTTTTCTCTGCCTATGGTTTGTCACATGGCACGTACCATATAGAGGGGCCTTTTCTTTGGTTTGCCACATGGCACATACCATATTGCCATATAGAGGGGCCTTTTCTATGGTTTGTCACATGGCACTTACCATATAGAGGGGCCTTTTCTATGCCTATGGTTTGTCACATGGCACGTACCATATAGAGGGGCCTTTTATATGGTTTGCCACATGGCACATACCATATTGCCATATAGAGGGGCCTTTTCTATGGTTTGTCACATGGCACGTACCATATAGAGGGGCCTTTTCTATGGTTTGTCACATGGCACGTACCATATTGCCATATAGAGGGTCCTTTTCTATGGTTTGCCACATGGCACATACCATATTGCCATATAGAGGGGCCTTTTCTATGGTTTGTCACATGGCACGTACCATATAGAGGGGCCTTTTATATGGTTTGCCACATGGCACATACCATATTGCCATATAGAGGGGCCTTTTCTATGGTTTGTCACATGGCACGTACCATATAGAGGGGCCTTTTCTATGGTTTGCCACATGGCACGTACCATATTGCCATATAGAGGGTCCTTTTCTATGGTTTGCCACATGGCACATACCATATTGCCATATAGAGGGGCCTTTTCTATGGTTTGTCACATGGCACATGCCATATAGAGGGGCCTTTTATATGCCCCTGGCATTTTGCCCAAGAATACAAATATAAATACACATTAAGTGAATGTTGAAAATTGATGATTTATGTCACGTGACCGAAGACCTGTTGCCTCAAAAAAAAAACCCACTTCCAGTTTCGCGCGCCGCTGATGCAGTGCCCCCTGTTTCCGGGAGCCTCGTGCTCATTTTGCCGACTTCAAAAGGAAGACGAGCTGACTCAACCTACCTGTTGTTATTTTAACGGCGTGACCCGAGCATCTTAAACCAGCCACATTAACCATGAAGCCAACAACAGGATTCGTTTCACAGGTAACAAAGTAGACCGTCACTCGGTATCGCACAAACCTCCAACAGGATAAACAGGTAACGTTTTGTATCCACTGATAGACCGGATCTGGATTCGGACCTGAACCTAAATCGAATCAGCTTCTTCTTCTTCTTCGTCTCTACCCATCTCATCCCCTCGTTTCGCCATAATCCATCCAAATCTCTTTGTCATATCGTGATATGCATAATCACAATGTTCGCCCGATCTCTATTAATATTATGAAGAATCGCTTCAAATGATCGTTTTACAGAATATCTTTCTCAGTATTAATAATAAAATGAGAAACTCCGAACAAACCTTTTCCTCAGAAGCTCCGACCCGATCACTGTTTCACCGCTTGTGGAAAAAGACACGGAGCCGATGTCAGTTCATGCAAGCCATGGTCCACGAGCAGCCCGGAAGTGACGCCGGAAGTACATCCCCACCGTAGGTCCGTATTACCATGCAGGCCATAATCACCCACCAGGCGGTGTATGCGTAATGTAACAAGTTAACATCCGTAACAACGTCCGTGACGTGCATACTTGCATTGTACATTGTACATTTGTATAATACATTGTATATTTGCATTACAACGCAAGTTTCATCGAATCTAATAATCATGTCCTTCCCTGTGAAATGATCAATGTAAAATCATATCCGACATTATGTGACGTAACACTGAATTTGAGGTAGAAATTATGAGATAATTAATTGATATTTTCTCCTTTTATAATTAAAATAATTAATTGATATTCCCCGTTTTTTTATAATTTATTGATATAAAATAAATGTGTCACTCCCCACGATGACCACGTGCACCTCCATTCGTGTGATGTTAAAAAGGATTCCTAAAATTTGTCTTCCTTTTTACCAGGTAACAAACTCGTTTTTAGCTCACCTGGACCTGAGTCCAGTAAACCTTTCGATCGAGCAGTGTCCATCCATCGGTGTGTGTGTGTGTGTGTGTGTGTGTGTGTGTGTGTGTGTGTGTGTGTGTGTGTGTGTGTGTCTGTGTGTGTGTGTGTGTGTGTGTGTGGGTGTGTGTCAGTGTGTGTGTGTGTCAGTGTGAATGGAGTGAGTCAGTGAGTGAGTGGGTGTAAGAGACATTCAGAGTGAATCAGTGAGTCAGTCAGTCATTGAGAAGTCAGTGAGTGTGAGTCAGTGAGGCAGACAGTGAGTGCATTGTGTGAGTCAGTCATTGAGTTGTGTGAGTCAATGAGTGTGCAAGTGAGTGGGTGTACAGTCACGTGAAAAAGTAAGTACACCCCATGTAAAGTTTTGACTTTTCAACATATTTCAACATACAGCTATTTGATCTTCATTTCAACAATATTGGTAGATAAAGGTGATATAATACAACAAATATCATGAAACATTTACATTTTGTAGTCCATTATAATTTAAATAAACATAAATGCAAATTTCGCATGTGGAAAAAGTAAGTACACCCTTGGCTCTAATTGGTGGTATTGCCCCTTTGGCAGAAACAACCTCAAGTAAGCGTTTCTTATAACTGTCTACCAGTCTCTGACATCGACTGGGAGAAATTTTTGCCCACTCCTCCATGCAGAATTCTTTCAGCTGTGCGATGTTTGAGGGGTTTCTTGCATGCACAGCTCGTTTCAAATCCTCCCACAACATCTCGATGGGATTTAGATCCGGGCTTTGACTTGGCCATTCCAGAACCCTCCATTTCTTTCTTTTCAGCCATTCCTTGGTGGATTTACTGGCATGTTTAGGGTCATTGTCCTGTTGCAAGTCCAACTTCGGTTGAGCTTCAACTTTCCGACAGATGGCCTCACATTATCCTCAAGCACCCTCTGGTAAAATGAAGAATTCATAGTGGATTCTATGATGGTGAGCTGCCCAGGCCCTGATGCAGCAAAACTGCCCCAAACCATAATATTACCACCACCATTCTTTACAGTTATCAGGTTCTTGTGGTCAAATGCTATCTTTGGTTTTCACCAAACATGTCTTCTGGTACTGTGGCCAAATAGCTCTACATTTGACTCATCTGTCCAGAGCACATTGTTCCAGAAGTGCTGGTCTTTGCCGAGGTGTTCTTTTGCAAACTTTTGTCTTGCCCTGATGTTCTTTCTGGACAGTAAAGGTTTCCTCCTGGCACACCTCCCATGTAGATCAAATTTGTGCAGCTTCTTTCTAATGGTAGACTCGTGCACTTTGACATCAACAGTGGCAAGAGCTACCTGATGACATTCTGGGGTTCTTAGAGACTTCTTGCAACATCTTGCAGTCTGCTCTCGGGCTGAACTTGATGGGTCGGCCTGGCCTGAACAAGTTGGCAGTTGTTTGGAATCTTCTCAACTTGTAGATGATCATCTGGACAGTCGAATGATTGATTTCAAATTGTTTGGAGATCTTAAATCCCTTCCCAGACTCGTAGGCATCTATAACCTGAAATAGGTTCTTCTTTCTGAAGGCATCAGAGAGCTCTTTTGATCTGGGCATGGTGATGCCACACACTTCAACAACAAAGAGCAAACCAAACGAAATGTCTGAGGTTCAAATAAGACAGGTTCCTCCA